>NC_138031.1:18475458-18704951 GCF_964106645.2 Podarcis pityusensis | reverse complement strand
AGTAGGGGAAGGTGATGAAGAGAGAAGGAAGGAAGAAGGGCAAATGTTCAGGTACACTAAGAATTGCATTTATGTAACTGTTTTGTGCAACAAAGGTTGATTGCATAACTTGGATATATAAATCCAGAAATATAAAATGTATGACCAACCAATTAGGCTTCACCTATATGCTGCTGACCTGGTTACTCAGTGCCTTGGACACTGTTATCTGGCTCTCACTGATAAATGTTCTTTTCCCTTCCCACTTGGTTGTCCAGTACCCATATACTATCAACTCACTGGCTATTGTTTAAAGTTACCTTTCAATTGGAAATCTGTACTCAAGGCAACTTGGAACAATATTTAAAAACACATTAGCACAATTCAACACATGGCACTTTGAATTGATCTAAGACTTATAAAGGGATACCCTTTTAAGTTTGTTGGAGCTCAAACAACGAAGAGTCTTGAAGTAATTTGAAGTGAGAAAGGGGGTGAAAGAGAGAGGGGGGAGAGAAGGGATAGCAGAGAGCAGGGCAGAGGAAATAAAAGTTGGTGGCAAAGAGAAAGGGGGTGCCCCTGACCATCGGCCTCACTGCATGCGGCCTATAATATATAAAACCTGACAGAATGTGGCCCTCAGCAGATTCCCCACATTTGCTAAGAGAATGAGGGAAAACATGTATGAGATGATACCTCTCAAGGTATATAGGAATATAGGGATTCCTGACCATTAGGTCCAGTCGTGAATGACTGGGGTTGCGGTGCTCATCTCACTTTAGTGGCCGAGGGAGCCGGTGTACAGCTTCTGGGTCATGTGGCCAGCATGACTAAGCTGCTTCTGGCGAACCAGAGCAGCACACGGAAACGGCGTTTACCTTCCCGCTGGAGCAGTACCTATTTATCTACTTGCACTGTGTGCTTTCGATCTGCTAGGTTGACAGGAGCAGGGACCGAGCAACAAGAGCTCACCCCGTTGCAGGGATTCGAACCGCCGACCTTCTGATCGGCAAGCCCTAGGATCTGTGGTTTAACCCACAGTGCCACCCGGATCCCAATATATAGGAATATAACCAGCAGCAATAGAGAAATGATGCAGAACATTTCCCCAAAGAAACTGTAGTTAAAAACAATTCGCATGTCAATAAAGCCATTTTTGCAGCATGGCTAAAATGGAGCTACAGAATTCTATCAGGGTCCCTTGAAGAATCTGTTCCAGGTCCATGATGACATGGAAAATATGTAATGGTATTAAATGGGAAATAAGCTTCCCCACCCCCCTGCAAAATGATTAGCTGTAGTAAAACCTATCAACACATTTCACAGTGTAGCAGTGCTTGTATCCTAGCCTGCAGTATAGCTGGCCAGGCTACAGCACTGCCTTATAGGAAAGGCACATGGTAACCAATGGCTACTAGCTTTAGCTGAAAGCAGTCTAGGATAAGTAACCCAAGTTCAAGAAGTTTGCTATAATTTTTGTTATCAGATCATCCATACTTTGTAGTCAACACCAGACTTTGGCTTTCAGTGTTACAGATTTATAGAATTTCAGCAGAAGAGTTGTTTCAGTGCCTGAGAACTTGCAATATCAATGCTGACCTAGAATCATCTATCATATGCACAGGGGTGATCTGTGGTTCTGTAAATTTCCAGCACATGAAAATAAGCAGAAGGCATGCAAAAAGACATCCAAAAGAAATCATATTATTTTGGTTGTCAACCGAGGTCACGTTGCATGAAATGGCAATTTCTGTGGGATGCAGTACTGATTGCACAATGGAGAAACAGAACAAGGAGGCTGGCTGCCACCTGGACTATTGTTACCACAACTAGGGAATAAAAGCTTTAGGAACATAATGCTGAGTCTTTAAATCTCATAGAAGAATAGAGCGTGGAGAAGTGTTCTTGGCGTAATGACACAGAACGATTAAGAATGAAGAAATTCACGAGCTAGCAAGCTAGAAAGATTAACTGACAGTCAAATTAAGCATCTTGCATCTGGAATGGCAAGTGGCTTCACAGGAAGTTGTTACATTAGAGACTTAAGGGTTTTAATAAGAAAACTTATTGCCCAATTGAGGTTGGGACTTAGCCTAGTGATCTGCTGAGGACTGTGTGCAATCTCAGATCTCAGAACCCTTTTCAGCACTGAAGGAAATTCAAACAGATCCTGCAATTGGCAGGCAGTGAAAATCCTTTGGAATAACAAGACCTTTTATGAATACAACACATTGAAGTTCCCCACTCAGTTGTTGACCAAACGCCTCTTACAGATGAATCAGAGAAAGATATTGTTATATTCTGTAGACTTATCTGCAACTCCAGGAATATAATTTTTGTCTTCAGAAATGATATTCATGTATATTTTCTACATTGCTTCATTGAAAACATCAGTGGGGAACCATAAACTCAGAGGTAGAGAAAAAGCTTTGCATGCAAAAATTCCAAGGTTCACTTTATAGCATCTCCAGCTACGGCAAGAGTGGAGAACCTACAGACATCCTGATGTTGCTGGACTACAAGTTCAGTTATCCCTGACCAATTGGTTGAACTGAGCTGGAGTCCAAGAATACCTGGAGGTCCACAGTAGTGATGGGTCAATCTGTCAATTTCAGTTTCTCTCAATTTCTAATTTTTCCAAATCTTAAACCTGGTTTTCCACATGTACACATCAGTTTTCTTTTTTTTTTTTTTTTAAAGTCATCCTAGAAATTCAATAGCATTTTAGTGCAAATGTATCTTAGTACACACATTTTCGTATGCATCTTTTCCTAATATACACATTTTTGCAAAGCATAACCCACTAATATAATGCATTTTTTGTAGATTATTTTCTCTAATATGTGGATTACTATTTGCATGTTGCCCAAGTATATGCATTCTTGTACCTGGCTGGAGAATTGCATTGCAAAATTCAGATTATTATTATTTCTTACAAGAGTCAGACAAGTACAAATTTTGAAGGATGGTGACATTGAGGTTTGTGTGTTGTTTTGCTAAGTGCAAATTCACTAAGTTTGCTTTCAAATGGAAACTGAATTGGATTTCTCCCCCATTCCTAGTCTACAGATTGTTCACACCTAGGCTAAGAGATCAGGTATCAGGTGATGAAATAGCTGGCTGCTGCAAGTCACAACAGATAGTAATGGGATAGGTATTTCAATAGCCTAAATTGGTATGGGATAGGTATTTCAATAGCCTAAATTGGTATATGTTGCCTCCATAGCCTTTTCCCCCTTACCTAATGTCAGTGGGTTGCATGCATGATCCTGTTTTTTGTTAATATTTTGTCAGTAAGGTTAAAACATCTTCTGGGGTGGGTGGGAATGCTGAATGTGCCGAACCTGGAATTTCTGTACCTGTTATAATCTTAGCTTAAACGTCAAAAATTGGAAATTTGATATAGTAACCAATTTGAAACACTGGGAATACTGAATCAACGTGCATAGTATAGCTCATTTTGTATCTTTTAAAAAGTGATTTTAAAATAAATGTCACAATCAGAGAAGCTCTGAAGTAGTATCCTTTGAAACGGCAGGATAATATTTGCCTGTTTTCTTACCTAGTGGAGGCAGCTGTGACTTTAATCAGTTCATTTGTCTTCATCTGTTGTGTTAGTTTTTCATTCTGTGAGCTGAAATGTTAACTCTGCAATGTAAAATCTTTGTAGGTAGCAGAGACAACTATTTTAATGTGGACACAAGCAGTTTATCACCAGCATTCCATTATTCAATGTGTTGTTGTGTAGCATATATTTATGTCTCCACAGGAATCTCTTTCTTTCCAAGAAATCAACTTTATACAATAATCTAGTCTCATCTCTCCTTTAGTACTTACATTTTCAATGCATTTAGATGAATGGGTGTGCCTTTCCCCCATGTTTTAAAAGGGCATCTTCACTGCAGAAGGCATGTAAACACCATTGCAAATACAATCATAAAACGAACTGTCATACTGCAGGTTCATTGGAACTGAATGGATAATTCGTATGTTTTTTTAAAATGACCATACAACGTAAGCCTACATTTTCTCTGGGCTTTCGTTTACCTAATGCCTAAAGAAGTTATTAAATCCACAGTGTTATCAGGACAAAATTATTCTTTAAATTGTCACTGATAGTGCTTTATAGCTGGGATGTTCTGGGTATTTCATAACCCTGTTTGGAACACTTGGCAGTTGTAACCAGCCTAGAAAAATGACTGGAGCGTGGAACAAAAATATTTGTAATATGAAAAGATACAAAATCAAACTGTTTTAGGGACCCCTTGGTCATCTGCATTTTGCTGGTGGGTAGTCAGGATATTACCACTCCTCGCATGCAGGTGTGTATTACAACGTGTACTAAAATTGTCCTCTTTATCCACTCATACATGTAAGGAGATTTCACCTAGGGCAAAAATACCATAGTCATAAAGGTAAGCAAGATGTAATTGTCAGGCCAATGTTCTGCCGAACAGTTATAGCAAGCATTGTAATTTATTTTTAAATAACTGGGATACACCCATATTAGCACTGTCTGCTACTTCCCTTGTCTTCTTTCTGTACCAGACCAAGACTTTGTTGCCTGCAATTAAGACCAAATGGTGCTCCCATTACACACACTGGGCTTAACACTTCAGAACACAGCTGATGTTTCCATGTTCAGCAGCTAACCAGACTTGCAGTTGAATTGTATGCTAACACTTGTGCCAGGTGTGGTATCCTCCACCAACCTTGAAGGCAGCAGGGTAGCTGAGGAAGTGCAGGGTTGGCTGTATGGCAAACTCCTGTCATCCTTGCCTCTGCTGTGTAACCCCTGTCGCTGTTGCTTGAGGCAGCTGCCTCATTCTGCCTAATGGTTGGGCTTGCCCTGCTGATTGCTCTGGTCTTGTCTCCTTCCAATCAATTACTGCTTTGAACGGTTAACTGAATTCAGAAGAGTTTGCACATCACATCTCTGAATGAGTCCCTGCTCTGGGCTTGTCCCCTCATTAAGAAAATGTAAACAAAAACATTCAAGAAGGAGGTGTTTCATGAGCTTTACTTTCTTTCTGAGGATAAAGGGGCTTTATTTTAAGAAAGAATTCTACAGCAGATGGTCAATTGGCTCAACTCATGAAGGAACATTACAAGGACAAAATGTACACTACCTCAAGAAGTAACTTAATGCCCAAGCGCTTTGATGTGGATACAAATTACACTTGGAGAAGCCAATCCAATTCTGGGGCACTGTGAATTGATACAGATTGCTACCTGGAGCTGTGTTTTCTCCCTTCCTCTGATCACATCTGTTGAAATAAATTATCATTCTACAACTGATTTTCAGGCTCAGTACCTCAAAACACTTCGGATTGCTCAGGAAGAATTCCTGTAAGGTTGGAAGGGCCTCATCGCAAGGAATCAAGCAGCAGGCACTAGGGTCCTTATTCTGCGCTATGCCAGGGCAGCAGTCAGGCAGAGGGAAATACCAGCTTGACCTCTGTTGTTCTGCAGCAGCACCCAGATAATTGCCTGGGGAAATGTACTGTATCTTATTAGCACAGCTGGGATGACTACAATCTCTGGAGAGCCATTATGACACACTTACATAACTGCTATGTCAGACTTACAACTCTAGAGCAACCTTTGGCAACCTGGTGCCCTCCAGCTGTTGCTGGCTGGAGCTAATGTGAATTTTAGTCCAAAACATCTGGCAGGGCACCTGGCTGGTGAAAGCTACTCTAGAGAATCCTGTATGGTATTTTGCTTCTGGACTGCTACCTTCTGGAACCATTTTGCCTTGCCTCCTAGTTTTTAGATTACCTAATCTAAAACCCTGTCTTGTGGAACACACTGCCCATTGAAGCTAGACAGGCATTGATATTGTACATGTTTTGTCAGGTGCTAAAATTATCCTATTTCTACCGATCTTCAGAGAAAGATGAGTGAACTTATAGGCAGTATCACTTTTCTTTTGGAAATTTTGTTTTCATCTGTTTTATTTATTGTATTTTTGTTGTTGTACACTGCTATGATATAGTCTCTAAGTCCCCCCCCCCCGTCCCCCAATAAATAAATTAGAACTATATTTCTTCTGCCTCTGGCACTTTGGACTTAACAGCTGCTAACTTTGGATTTGAACTCTTGCCTGCTGGAGAGTGTCAGCCTTGAACGTGGGAGACCAAGGTTGTAGACTCCACCCAGTCATGAAACTCACTGCATGACCTTGGGCCAGCCACAGTCTCTCAGACCAACCTACCTCACAGGGTTGTTTTGATGATAAAATGGAGGAGGGAAATACTATGCACATCACCTTGAGCTCCTTGGAGGAATGGTGGGGTATAAATGGAATACTTCATACAATACAATATAATAAACAGTAAGTGTAAGCAGTCTGAAAATTCTATAACATTATGTATAAATATATAACGGGCTGCATCCGAATAACTCTTGCTCAGAGCAGACCCACTGGAATTAATTTATGGGTGTGTCTACTCTGAGTAGAGAGTGGGCCTTAGCTGCTACAACCAAAACAATTCAATAATCTGTACTTAGCTGTTAGAAGGTGAGATTTATCTACCTACATGCAGGTATTGATTAGGATTGGCAGTCTGGCTTGAGGTGAAGCTGTACAAGACGGAAAGCCAGCTCACGCAGGGGTCAATGTGGCTCAAAAGTGAATGGAAAAGGAATAGATCAGATACCTTTCAAAGAGGAGGGTTGGCAGGTTGTATTTACCTTGACAGTGATGTTTATTCTGTGGACAAGAGGTGTATGAGCAGATGGGGAGTTGATACAGCTGGAAAATGAAATGGCACTAACTTGACAAATGCCAGTCTAAAGGGCAAGCATTGCTTGAGGATCAGCTTATCTTGCTCAGCAGCTCCAGAAGAGTGTGGGCCAACTGGAATATTAGTTCTTTCTCGAGAGACAAAATTGGAGATGGCAGCTAGCCTGCATGTTGGCTTCCTTTTGTCGAATTAAGGGAAATGCTTTGCTTGTTAAAACAGGATTGTCTCAATGGCCAGGGCACTCCCTTGATGTACAGCCAACCAACAAAATCACAGAATACTGTTTTTTATTGCTATGGACATAATTAGAGAAAGAAATCTCTCTGATAGTTCGATGTCACATAAGAACACTGGGTTTTTGTCTCTGTTCACCTCTTTTGGCTGTAAAAGAAGCAGTGACCTGATGAGGCAGGGAAAGGGCTACTGGGAAACAGTATGTTTAACCATTTGGGAAGGGAAAAACAAGGAAATGGTCGTGTCTGCACCATACATATGCTGCTTTCACAACCATGGTATCCCACAAAGAATCCTGGGGGCTGTAGGCTTTTGGGGGTGCTGAGGGTTGATAGGAGACCCACCCATAGAGTTACAATTCACAGCACCCTTAACAATCTGAAGTTCCCATAATTCTCTGATTGTTGAACTGCCGTAAGAGTGCTTTAAATGCATGATGTGGGTGTGACAAGCTATATCTGATTTTTAAGGCAAGTTCCAATCACACTGAAGTGCAGAAGTACCCAGAAGGATATAAGAAGAGATCAACAGATCAGATGAATGCATAGTCCCTTTTTGGTGAACCAGATGCCTCTAGGAAGCACAGAAGCAGCACTGTGCCTGTTCCTTCTCAGCAGGTGGCATTTTGCTATTAGGGCTTTTCCTATTGAAATTTGACACAATAGTCCTTCTACCTGTGATCTATTTCTCATCAGGTTTCTGAAGCCCAGTAACCAACCAGCTCGGGACTACAAGGATGCACGGAAAAGCAAATTTCTAACTCTCTGTAAAGAGCTGCTCAAACCTGTGCCTCTAAAGCAGTGTTAAGATGCATTCAGTTTATTAGCTGGACCACCAGTTAACCAGGCTGGAAAATAATTTTAACTCCCAACCTCAATTGGCTCTGAGTTGGGAGATTCCCCACCCACCCTTTTCCCTCAATGAGTGTATTACTCTGTTAAGCAAGCTTAATATTTTGTCACAATACTGTGTGGAAATGGCATTGAGCAGTAGGAGTACTCGGAGTCGAGAGTGGATTTCATGCTCTTTATTCAGCTCATAGTGGTGAGGAGGAATGAAAGTTCCCCAAAATATCTGCTTTATATACATTATTTACACAATGGGCTGCGCGTGATTGGCTAATTCCAGGATTCTCCTGTAGGCCAATCAGGTTGTGGATTCACTTCCACCTGGAGCTGGATTGGGTGGCTCCTGAGGACCAATCATACTGCTGCATTGTTCTAGGACCAATCATACTGCTGCATTCTGAATCCCATTGTTCTAGGACCAATCATACTGCTGCATTCTGAATCCCATTGTTCTAGGACCAATCAGACTGCTGCATTTTGGGTCCTATTGTTCTAGGACCAAGCAGACTGCTGCATTTTGGATCCTATTCAACTCAGTACATAACAGGGAGGCTTAAGGGATCTGAGGGAGGATAAGGTCAAGGCACATCCCTAGCCGGATGGGGCCTAGCCTTGCCTAAACACCTCTCATGGTTGCACAGGGGGATCGTGGATGTTTGATCTGCACCACGCATTGGTCTGATACAGTCATGTCAGACTAACCTGATCTCGTTTTTTGACAGAATTACAAGCCTGGTAGATGAAGGGAACGCAGTGGATGTAGCCTACCTTGATTTCAGCAAGGCATTTGACAAGGTGCCCCATGATATTCTTGTAAAGAAGCTGGTAAAATGTGGTCTTTACTATGCTACCACTCAGTGGATTTGTAACTGGCTGACTGACCGAACCCAAGGGTGCTCATCAATGGTTCCTCTTCATCCTGGAGAAGAGTGACTAGTGCCACAGGGTTCTGTCTTGGCCCCGGTCTTATTCAACATCTTTATCAACGACTTGGATGATGGACTCAAGGGCATCCTGATCAAATTTGCAGATGACACCAAACTGGGAGGGGTGGCTAACACCCCAGAGGACAGGATCACACTTCAAAACGACCTTGACAGATTAGAGAACTGGGCCAAAACAAACAAGATGAATTTTAACAGGGAGAAATGTAAAGTATTGCACTTGGGCAAAAAAAAATGAGAGGCACAAATATAAGATGGGCGACACCTGGCTTGAGAGCAGTACATGTGAAAAGGATCTAGGAGTCTTGGTTGACCACAAACTTGACATGAGCCAACAGTGTGACGTGGCAGCTAAAAAAGCCAATGCAATTCTGGGCTGCATCAATAGGAGTATAGCATCTAGATCAAGGGAAGTAATAGTGCCACTGTATTCTGCTCTGGTCAGACCTCACCTGGAGTACTGTGTCCAGTTCTGGGCACCACAGTTCAAGAAGGACACTGACAAACTGGAACGTGTCCAGAGGAGGGCAACCAAAATGGTCAAAGGCCTGGAAACGATGCCTTATGAGGAACGGCTAAGGGAGCTGGGCATGTTTAGCCTGGAGAAAAGGAGGTTAAGGGGTGATATGATAGCCATGTTCAAATATATAAAAGGATGTCACATAGAGGAGGGAGAAAGGTTGTTTTCTGCTGCTCCAGAGAAGCGGACACGGAGCAATGGATCCAAACTACAAGAAAGAAGATTCCACCTAAACATTAGGAAGAACTTCCTGACAGTAAGAGCTGTTTGACAGTGGAATTTGCTGCCAAGGAGTGTGGTGGAGTCTCCTTCTTTGGAGGTCTTTAAGCAGAGGCTTGACAACCATATGTCAGGAGTGCTCTGATGGTGTTTCCTGCTTGGCAGGGGGTTGGACTCGATGGCCCTTGTGGTCTCTTCCAACTCTATGATTCTATGATTCTATGAATTCCCCAAGCGCTTTGGGTGTTTTCCAACCATCAGGCAGAATTCCATTTCAACAGCAAGCACTGAGTGGAATGATGATCTCTTCCTTGCCCTACTGCCATGCCAACCCTGCTTACCTGCTCTGTAATCAGAGTTGTGGTGTGTTTTCACCCAAGACCATTGTTTAAATGTGTGTTATTCCTGCTGTACCCACAACCTGCCACACAGATTTTAACCTGCTGCCAATCATATGTTCATGAGGGCACCAAACAGATCTTGTTAGGGAAAGAATTCTACATATGGAGTGTCACAGCTGAAAAGGCTTGCCACCCTCCATAGTTTCCTCAGAGTGGGCACCTTGAGGGTCCAGGTCCATTGGGAGATGTCTTTATTTGAAGCTGATATGGTAGCATAACAAGAATGCCATTATCAGTCTCAAGCCTTTACAATACAGTGGCCTGCAAGCCTTTCTAACTGACAAGCTACATACTCCAAATAAATAAGCTAACTAGATGGCCAAGAAAGTATATGCTTAGTTCTGGGGCATTAAATACTAAAGTGGGTTAAAATGACAACCAGGGCAGAGTTAATCATAAACTAAAAGTATTTTAAAGTAGATTATTCTTTGCAGCAAAGACAAGAAAATAACTAGTCGAGAAGATTGCTACTTCCAAAATACGACAGGCAAACACATAAGAAACCCTGACTGAGCAGCTTCCAATGCCTTTACAGTCAATAAATAGTTAAAATGATGGAACTATGCTAAAATTCAGCCTTGCCAAAATAATTTGTGCCCCCTTGGCCTTCTTAAGCTTAAAGGAGCCTGTAATCCACTGGAATTCTTTAAACAACAGCTGAGAAAAAGTCAAAATTAAGATATGGAGGAAGGAACACCCATGGTTATCAGGGCTTATAGGATTAATGGGAAAGGTTCTATCGCTAATGGGGGAGGAGGAAGAGAAGAAACTGTAAAGCTCACTGACTCCCTCGCCAAAGAACAAAATGTAACACCAGGTCAGAAAATTAGAAGCATCTGTATGAAAGGAACATTTTAAAAACAACATATAGTTTTCCAAGTTGCAGACAATTATCGCACATTCAGAAGCCACTTCTACATACAGTAAACTGATTCCCAAACAGAACAAATGTATAAATTGCATGCTCCTTAACTGTCCTGATTAAATGGGGACATCCCGTTTTGGGGGCTGTGCTCTCAAGAGCACAGTACCCCAAAACATGTATTTTGGGTGCCATGGCCCCAAAAGACACGTGTCCTTTTGACCATGATCTTGCATGGGTCATGTGACTCACACAGGAGCACATCCCAGAAAACGCAAATCCTGGTTTTCTGTGGTGACAGTTGGAAGGTATGAAGTCGCTCTTCGGTCCAAAGACTTTTGATGTGGTGTGCAATTTTAAATATTTCTTACCAAGGAAGTCAAATCTAAACATCATTTTTTTTTATTTTTTAAAAAGAGGTTTCCACTCATGTAAAACATGACGACTTTAATGAGAAACAGAAACAGTTTATTTAAGAGTAGCAAAACTTTCCTGAGGGGTTTTGTACATGTCGAACCCATTCTTTTCTTTATTAATAATAAAAATTACAATTTCTAACTACAGAAGTATTCTGTCTTGAGAGACAATGGAGTGCACCTCTGGGGGTGAAGTTAAACTGATGAGTTAGCAGCACCTAAGTGACCTTCCAAGGTGTGCAAGTCTGGGCAGTGTGTATGGAGGTCCTGGGCTGCCCAGATGACAAGACCCCTCTCTCCGCCTCACTGATGTAGTGCAAAGGAAAGCAGAACAATATGTTTGGCACCAGCTTGGCTGCAGGAGTTGCCAGAAGGAAGTGTACAAGATTACAAAAGACTAAAACAATAAACAAGAACTGGTAGTTATTAACCAGAGGTGGACAATCTCAGACCCAGGGGCCAAATGCAGCCCTCCTGGTCTCTCCATGAGAGAGACCATTTGGTCCATCCTTACTTATGATGGCATCAATATTCATTTTTGTGCTGTACTGTACCAGTATACATGAGAAATGGACTATAGAAGACTATAAACGGACTATAAAAGAACTGTAGGAACCCAAAGATGTGGTAAACAACAGAGAATTCCTAATGCTCTGCTTTCATTTTGCAAGCATAGTTCCAGATGATTGGAACTCCAGAATCCAGAGACCCATTCATGGAAAGAGAGTTTTGGCCAAAGCTTTGAAGTATAATATCTTTAGAACAGTATGAGTTAAAGGTCCAACTTGACTTCAGTTTCAATTGGTTAATGGAAGGGAAGTGTCACATTGCTCCAAATTAACAGCTCAGTGTTGGGATACAAAGTAGCATTTCTCTGCATTCTTTATGATAAACTAGCTGGCCCAAACCAGGCAACATTTTGACATTAAAGCTTGTTTTTGCTCTGCTTTTCCCATATTTGAAAAGTTTCTGGAAGAAGAAAAAGAACAAGAGAGTGCATTTTTTGTTTGTCAATATGCTACCATTGTAGAACGAATTTAAATTTCATTTTATTACAGCTATAAAATGTCTGCCACATAAAGAGCAAGTGAATAAAGTGTGTGTAGTGCCACAAAATATAAAACAATCCCTAGACACTAAATAACATACTGCTATGAAATGCAAGTCATAAAATAGAAATCATTTCTCACCTTGCACTGATAGAAGCAGAGAAACAAAGTGGGTAGCATTTTTCGAGAGTACCAGCAACCAATAAGGGAAAGGACTTCAAACTATTTGCATATCAACAGATTCTCAAGCTGTTCAATGGATTATATGTGCACCATTTGGGAAACACCCAAGAAGTCCTTGCCAAAGTGTTTCGGGTCTTAAAAAGGTTTCAATATTGTTTTAACCATTCCTCCCAGTTTTCCCAACCTTAGGTTTGCCACCTTTATTCACCAGTTCATGATTTTTAAAAATAAAAAGTCCACTCCTTTTTTTAAAAAAAAATATATATGTGCATTTTCCATAATATAAACAATTTGTATGCAACACTGCATGCTATTCACTTTTTTTTTTGCAAGCAATTTCCCCTAAACAGCATGCCTTTTTATATGTTATAAAGAGATTTTTATCTCAACTCTTGCAATACTAGTACCTGGGGCCGTCCAATGAAGACAAACCTTGGAAGGTCCAAGGCAGACTTTTTTATTATTCACATGGTGCATAATTAAACTATGGAATTTGCTACCACAAGATACAGTAATGGCTTTAATAATAGTAATAATTTATTATTTATACCCCACCCATCTGGCTTCAGAAGAGGATAAAACAAATTCATGGAGGAGAAGGCTATCAATGTCTACTTGTCATGATGGCTGTGTATTATGTCCAGAATCAGAAACAGTATGCTTCTGAACACCAGTTGACTGCAAGGGTAATTCTGACTCCCTGTCCTACGTGTGGGCTTATTTGAGGAATTTGGTTGGCATCTGCAAGAACGTAACACTGGGCTTGATAGCATAGCTGTCAACCGTCCCTTATTTGGTGGGAAAGTCCCTTATCCCAGCACTGTGTCCCGCTGCTGTCCCTTATTGATGATGTCCCTTAAATTTCCTGGGTTTCAAAGGAAGCAGCTCCTCTCCCTCCCTCCCTGCCGGCCAGGGAGGAGAGAGACTCCAACTGTGTTGCTTGGCTGTGTTGCTCACCCAATAAGGAGTCTAAGAATGACTGGGGGGGTGGAGCTTGCATGCCTTGTGCCAATCAAATCGGCCGCGTTGCCTGGGGACTTGCCTTTGCTCAGTGCTTCCCAGCGGAGAGGTGACGGTGGTTTTCCTTGCTGCATCCCCTTTGCCGGGTTGCTGCGCTGTGGGAAACACCACTTGAGGCTTTGTTTGGCTGCTGGCTGGGCTTTCTGCCTTTGGATTGGAGGGGCTCAGAAGTTGAACATACCTGTGCTTGGAAAATCCCTTATTTTGGCTGCTGATCCCTTATTTTCGAGGCTGCTGGTCCCTTATTTTCAAATCTGTAAGTTGACAGCTATACTTGATAGGCCTTTGGACTGATCTAACAGGGCTCTTCTTTCAGTCTTATGAACACAATTTAGTTGAAGCTAAGTGCCGTAAAAATCCCAATGAAAGACCTAAACATTGAGACAAATAGCTGGATCATGCCCACGGTCTTTTAGTGAAAGAAGCAGGGCCAAACTGCTTTTTGACAATGAATCAAAATTAAAATGCATCTTCAAAATGAAGGCAATATAATATTATTTGATGAGCTAGCTGCGGCTTTTGTCTATAAATAGAGCAACCTTTTAAAAAATAAAAGTCAGAATATTATCCCTGATTATCAAACCATCTAATTAATATAACCTTTGCAGAGTGACAATATTATATATAACTATGACCTTATTTATTAGCCTTCCGTGAATCATTTCCACCACTCTGCAGCACATTGCAGCCTGCAATTTCTACACTATCTCAAAAGTAAAATGTGATATGATGAAGCTGCTGTCATGTTTCACTGTTAAAAATGCCCCAATCAAAATTAATATGTCAGGAGAGAAAAATGTATTTAAAAACTGGTCATGGGCGATGCACAATGTAATTGACCACTTCACAACACAATAAATCTAAATCGTTCTACCTTCAATTAAACCTCTCTACTTTTTTTGCATTTCTAATAAACCCAATAAAATTACATTATTTTAATGAACACTGGCAGTTCTAGTAGATCTGGTAAGAAGTGGAAGTTTTTAAAGTTATTACCATTCTTGCATGACAAGAATATTGAGAGTTAATGAATTTGTTTGCTACTATTGGTTGTTTGGATACTGAACTGAAAGCAAGCAGCAACAGGACAGAATAAATCCCAACTCCTTATTCATCGTTCACATTTGTATCCCACCCTTTTCCATGGGCAGGATCTCAGGGCAGGATCAAGCTATCCCGATTTTACCTTGCAAGAACTCTCTGTGTAGTAGGTTAGGCTCATAGATCACGACTGCCCCAAAGTCACTCTGATGGCAGCAGTGGGTGGTGATAGTGCTGGGTGGATTTAGCCCAGGAGATCCCTTCACCCCCTCTCCACATACATTGATCAGCAGCAGTGGTCTATGGGCAGTGGAAATCTGATATTTTGATCCCCTGTGCAGATCCAGCCTCAAGAGTCCATTGTAACATTGCTGGTTACACTGTGCACCCGGCTTCCCAATGGCTGCTTACTGAGAGTGAGCGGTGGTTATTTATTGGAGTCAGGAATTTTACAGGATGGGATAGTCTATTCTTTTAGTACCGTGGCTGGTTCTGTTGAGGTTATTTCAGTGTTACATTTTGTTGGTTGAATGCTACTTCTTTTATAACTTACCTTATATATTTTATTGGAAGGTTTCAACCCTTAATGACAGCCTATGAATGTTCTTCATAAATAAGGCAAAGCCAAAGGATAATGAGCATGTTGCATTTCACAGCCAACCATCATATGGATACCGACCAGTACTTTTTTTTTAAGAAGCAGTACGTGGCGCTGTGGGTTAAACCATAGAGCCTAGGACTTGCCGATCAGAAGGTCGGCGGTTCGAATCCCCACGACGGGATGAGCTCCCGTTGCTCGGTCCCTGCTCCTGCCAACCTAGCAGTTCGAAAGCACATCAAAGTGCAAGTAGATAAAAATAGGTACCACTCCAGTGGGAAGGTAAATGGTGTTTCCGTGCGCTGCTCTGGTTCGCCAGAAGTGGCTTAGTCATGCTGGCCCCATGACCCGGAAGCTGTACGTCGGCTCCCTCGGCCAATAAAGCGAGATGAGCGCCGCAACCCCAGAGTCGGCCACGACTGGAACTAATGGTCGGGGTACCTTTACCTTTACACCATTTTCAGTAGGTAATCTCTAAACCTATTAATCAGGGGTAGAGAACATGTGGTCTGCTAGATGTTGCTGAAGTGCAACTCTCATCATACTTGATCATTGACCATGTTGGCTTGGTCTGATGGGAGCTGGTGGCCAACAACCTCTGGAAGTTCACCTGTTCCCCCACCTACCCACTCTAAACATGTATTTAACAACAGCTCACATATTAATACAACAACATAATATCTTACATTCAGGTAGATAGCCGTGTTGGTCTGATGCGGTCAAAGTAAATAAAAAAATTGTCCAGGAGCATCTTGGAGACCAACTAAGTTTGTTCTGTGTATAAGCTTTCCTGTGTATCTGAAGAAGTGTGCATGCACACGGAAGCTTATGCACAGAACAAACGTAGTTGGTCTCTAAGGTGCTACTGGACAATTATACATACTATGTTACAGTTTATTTTACAGAATAAGTCATGCAAAGTGGTTGGAGCATTGAGTTCACTCCGACAACATAGTAAATTTATGTAATGTGTGGAGCTGAGAATGATATCTTCTTCATCCTCCTTCACAAACCATAAGCAAGGGGTGGACACTGTTTACCAGAAGGAGAGATTGCCAATCACCTGCAATTATTTAATCAACTTTTCCTTGAACTCAGAACTACCAACACTTGGCTCAAGTAGACACACAGGTTCGTAGATTATGAAAAAGCAAAGATGCTCCTTACTTAATTAAAAGTTCATTCATAGGGAGTTTTAGGACATTGACAAATGAAACTCCCTATGGATGATAATTTAATCAAGGAGGATCTTCACCAGAAACTGGAGGAAAGTAATAAGGAGCTCATTACAGAGTAATCACCCTCAATAACCTCCAGCAAAGCCACACATTGTATAAATAAAGCAGTGTGCTATTAAGTGGCAAGAGGCCTGATAAAATTGATTCTGTTTAAGGGTATATGCAGATGTAGCTTGCCTAGTGAGCCTATTGCAAGGGTGCATTCCTTGTTTCTGTCATGTGAGCATCTCATTTTTGATAGGTGGGTCTATATGCAGATAGATGTTGTGTCATAAAAGGATAAACTGGTTTTGTGAGTAAGTTTTCTCAAATTTCCAAGGGCAACCACATTTTCACAAGTATGTAAAATAAACGAGCTCAGCCACAGATAAGCCTTTTGCAGCTGTTCCAGTAGAAACAGTTTTAGTCAGAGCACTGTATGTCTAGAACAAATAGTATTAGTTCTATTTTGTGACTGGGAGCGGTCACTGGGACTATATAACACCAGTCCTAAAGGATCTACACTGGCTCCCAGGTTTGAGAATTGTGGGACGCGGGTGGCACTGTGGTCTAAACCACTGAGCCTAGGGCTTCCCTATCGGAAGGTCGGCGGTTCAAATCCCACAACGGAGTGAGCTCCCGTTGCTCGATCCTAGCTCCTACCAACCTAGCAGTTAAAAAGCACGTCAAAGTACAAGTAGATCAATAGGTACTGCTCCAGCGGGAAGGTAAACAGCATTTCCGTGCGCTCCTCTGGTTTCACCAGCAGCGGCTTAGTCATGCTGGCCACATGACCTGGAAAAACTGTCTGCGGACAAACATCAGCTCTCTCGGCCAGTAAAGCGAGATGAGCGCCACAACCCCAGAGTCATTCGCAACGTAACTTAACTGTCACGGGTCCTTTACCTTTTTATCCATAAATATCTTTTACTAATAATGAGTATTTCTCAAATGACTTTCACACAATTTTGCTTTGTTTCCAGGCTCTTACTTATCAATATCTCTCCGCTGTTTCTGCTAGATCTTTACCATACCACCTCCCAGTGTTGCAGCTATTTGCATCCTGAAACTGAATTTCTTGTTCCCATCCAGCAAATGAAGCACGATTCTTCCTAACACAGGAGTCGCTAACTTTTTCAGTATGAAGGCTGCATTCACCCTTGGTGAGCCCTCCAGTGTCTGCATGCCAGTCTGTGTAAATCAGCTGAGGAAGAGGATTCTTGCTTCTTCTCCTTGATCGATCAATCAAATGACTGGGAACTGGTGAGTGGGAATTTGCATCCCCATCAGGATGCTGAACTGAGCAGAGTTTTTATAATATACACTTGGGAGTAGGGGTGGATCAGCTCCCAGGACAGAGATTACCCACCCCTGCTGTAGCACATACATGGTTAACCCGCTTACTAACTTAGGCCTATCAGTATAGAGCTTCCCTCATTAAACAGTCATTAAAAGCTGGAATCTGATCAGTATTGGATTCAGATCTAAAACCCACGTGGCTGGGCTTGAGCTTATTTAAGTCTTATTGGAAGTCAGGTGTGCAGCCCTAATTTCAAATATATTAGCTTAAAAGAGGTAGGGGGTCATACGATTGAAACACATATGCAAATCACTTCAGCAGTCACTTTTTATTGTTATCTTTTGCATACATAGCTGGTAAAAACCCAGGAACAGATAGTGAAAGTGAGCTTGGTTGCAAATGAAGCTTTTATATATTTTTATGTGCGTTTTTATTCAGAGTGTGAGAGACTTTATGGCTTTGTTTTATAATAGCTATTTATTTTGATGGGTTTTAACCACCACAAATGATTTTTATTGGCCTAACTGTTGGCGAAAACTGACACATTGTTATGTTTTATGCATCTCTTAAGTAATATTCTTTAAATGCATTGGCCTGTGAGGGACCTATTTTAATATGATGATTAATTGATTTTGTCAAATCAAACATGGCAGCGAATGTTTCCCTTTTTTTAGTTAGAATAAATAAATGCTGGCATTATAGTTCAGAGGAGTGTACAGAAATACTAACAAACACAATTTTTCATTCGCTGTGAATTTTCCCCAGTTGTGTTCTAGAAGCAGCTGCTCGTGAGATGGTAACCGAAAGTAAGTACATTGTATGAAAAAAACAAGGGATACAATCCAACCAAGGTCAATCACTTTCTTGTTATTGGTGGTTTCAGTGGAGTTAATCATGTCTCCTTCCACTGAAGTCAGTGGTACTTTGAAATGCTTCCCTTTGAACAGAAATTGCTCTTTAATCTTACCTCTGCAGATAGGAACTGGAAAATCCCAGGATGCTGTGTTGACTGAGTTAGCTATACAGGTGAGCTGGGGGTGTCCATCCAAGATGTATCCTGTCACACAGCTGTAGCGGATTTTGTCACCAACATCAAACCTTGTACCATACAAGACACCTTTAGGTGGGACTCCAGGATTTCCACAAGAACTGCTCTGTAATTCTGTAAAAGAAGAATCGCCATTACCACAAGAGAACATAAGTGAAATAGCATATATTTGAAACACCATTGAAAAAGCCTGCAAACACCCTGTTTTACCCCTGCCCCATTCTGTCACTTTTTGTGATGTTTTCGGGTCACTTCCAGGTTTGGCGCAATGTGTGTATGCGCGGTCGCAGAAATGTTGGATGTGCCTAAAATGGTCGCTGCCTGCACTACGTGACAATCCATTCTTAGGGGAAAAGGTCTCTGATATGATGCATAATGTCACAGTATAGACAGTGGTAAAAAAAGAAAAGAAAAAAGGGTGAAGCCAACTCAATAAACCAAAACAAGTAATCTAAACAATTCCTTTATAGCTTTCATAAAAGAGTTCAGGGCAACAATCAAGTAGAGTCAATTTCTACTAGCTAAAGAAATTATGATGCATTTTAGGGAGTAATATTGCAGCTCTACAGAAGCCCCACAGGAGATAAATCAGGACCTTGAGTACTGAAGATAGATAAAAGAAGTGTACTGAGAATAATTAACCTTTTGAACTATTTTCCTTTTTTTCCCCCTGCAGCCAGAAAAATATGGGTCAGAGATATAAGTAATTAGCAAGTAATGAAAACTGAGACACCAATCCTTTGTTTTTTAGTCTGCAGTGACCAACAAGCCAATTACACCAAGAAGAAAAAGCAACCACATAAGTTTAACGATTAACCACATAACATCAGTGACTACTTTTTGTCCAGTGATGGCTATACATTTAAACAGCAAGATTTTAACACCTTTTAATCCTTTTGTTTTTTTTTGTACTTGGCTGGGAACTCACAAAGTGTATAAATTATAATCTGAGGTATTACACTGAAGGAAAACCTACTTCCATATCAACCTGCCCAAAGGCTAAGGTCATCTGAAAATGTCCTTCTCCAAATGCTTCAGCAAGGCTGATGTCACCAACGGATAGAGTTATGGAATTATCTCCCCAAGGAGGCCTGCCTGGAATCAAAGCTGTTATCATTTAGATGCCAGGCTATAACCTTGCTATTCACTCAGCCATGCACCTGATTTTTCCACCTGCTGCTTTTATTTATGGTCTGCTTTAGTATATTGTATTTAAAATTTTGTTTTCATTCTTCCATTGTTGAAAACCACCTTGGAAGCAATCATGATAAAGTGCAGTCTAAAAAAACCACCCTTGTAACTTTCAAAACACAATTGTAAATAACAAAGGTCACACTCCTTTGCCCACCTGCTGCGTTACTGAGTTCCATGGGTCTTTATTCTGAATAGACACATATAGAATTGTGCTGTAAAGGTGCAATCCTGTACCCACTGGGCTGGGAATGCACCCCGGTTCAATGGGGATTACATCTTGGACGGAGAGAATTTAAATCGGTTTAGTAATGATATTAGTAAAAAGGTAAAGGTACCCCTGACCATTAGGTCCAGTCGTGACCGACTCTAGGGTTGCGGCGCTCATCTTGCTCTATGGGCCGAGGGAGCCGGCATTTGTCCGCAGACAGCTTCCAGGTCATGTGGCCAGCATGACTGAGCCGCTTCTGGCAAATCACCATTTACCTTCCCGCCGGAGCAGTACCTATTTATCTACTTGCACTTTGACATGCTTTTGAACTGCTAGGTTGGCAGGAGCAGGGACCGAGCAACAGGAGCTCACCCCACCGTGGGGATTCGAACCGCTGACCTTCTGATCAGCAAGTCCTAGGCTCTGTGGTTTGACCCACAGCGCCACCCGCGTCCCTATAGTAATGATATTAACTAGGAGTATAAAGGTGAAATTCAGTGTTGTGCTATGACAAACGCTCCTGCAGCTTGCTAGATGGAATGGTTTTCCCTCTGCTCCTCCCGACTGTTCTTGGGGTTCTCCCACCCACCAAGTCATCTTTGGGGGGCACCATGGGGCATAGAGGAAGGAGAGTGGGGAGCCCTACTGCCCAAGGGCTTGCACCAACATTATTCATTAGGTGAGTCCTGTCATTTATAACTAGTTCTGCCTGGTGGAAGGGGACTTTGGAGGTGCATTTCTAAAACACAAGCAGGCCATGGAGCAAAGTTCTCCTACTTAAAGTAAAAACAAAAGGGGGGTGACTCACTCAGGGCAAGTGAAAACCCTCAAAGCACATCTAAAGTAGCTGCATTGATCTCAGCCACCATCAGCTGACAGCATTCTCCTTTCTTTCTCTTCTGGCTGTGCTCTCCGAAATAATACGTGAGCACGTTAGAGGTTCTGCCACAACTGATTGCTTATTGCCAATGGATTGCTGGCTCTAATGGAAAAAAAAAGTGATGAAGTTGGTGGAATCATTTGGCCTAGCTCCACAGAAGTCAATGTAATAGACTAGATTCCATTATCTGAATTCTTGGCTCACAATATTTAATTTTCATTCATTCTCCGGTTCCTCCCTGTTTTATTACGGCTCTGTCAACATAATTGCCAATATATTTAAAAGAATTTACTCGTTAATTCAGAGAATATCAGATTGCATAATCATTCACTCCTGCTAGTAGGTAGCTCAGTATTCATTTCCCCCCTTATACTCTGGACTCCACCTTTCGGTAAGAAATGCCAGTAACAATTTTATTTAACCTATAAAAGCAGGGAAAACTTCCTTTCCTGTAAGTACTACAGATATATAAATAAGGGGAAACAACTTCTATGGTTGAAGCCATTTCCTTCTGGTCTATTGGGCATACAATGTTTCATTAGCTGGCATATCAGCTAAAAGTGGGTCATTCACTGGTTTTCAAAAAAATTATTTTATCCTTAAGTAGCAGATAATTTATATATTTTGCTTGCTAGTGAGGCTCACCAATGCAGACTTCCAAGTGCATGGAATGTGAAAATTGTTTTAATTGCAGGAATATGTTATGTGGATTCCTTAGAGAAAAATCTATGGGTTTGGCATTATTTTGTCATTTCAGAGGTTTACTGGCCTCATATTCAAATAAAGTAAAATGAGAGATTGGTAACTTCCCCCAAGTTCTCCCTGTTTTGACACCAATTTTCGTTTTTAAACCTGGAAGACCTTGGATCATTCCTGAGAACTAGGAGCTTAGAAAAATACCTGCCCTCATCCCTGCTACTCTTACCCCTAAGATAAGCTGCATCCTTTTGCTTCCCTTCCAAGCCAGACAGTGGCAGGTTCAGATGTGCAGGTGTGCAGAGATCTTCAAAAGGAGACATTCTTCCTTCTCCCCATGATAAGCAGTACATTAGGAGGTATACCACAAAGGCTGTTGCGAAATGAGTTCTTTTGAGGGCTGCTGGAATTGCAACTGAGACAGAGAGAGCACCATGCCCCAGCAGTCACAGGGATTTCATCCCCAATACGCAGCATGTCAGGAAGTATACTGTGGTAATGTATCAAAAGCATTGGCTAAACAGGGCAATCAGCAAGATGCCAACCCTAACTCCTATTTTTTTTTTTAATGATATTTATTAAGATTTCAAAAAGAAGAATTACATAAGTAAAGAAAAGGAAAAAAAGGAAAAAAAGCAAAAAAAGCAAAAACAAAAGACAAAAGTAAAAATACAAGAAAAATACAAAATACAAAATACAGAAAAAAAGAATAAAAAACACTTAAAAATACATCAGTCTTCCATGCCTTACATTCATTTCCTTACTTCCCTGACCTCCTCATACCTCCCTTTTTTGTATTCCAATTCAGTTAGTTAATTCAGCAATTTCTTTCCCTCTTTATTTTCTCTTAGTCCTTTAACTTAATATACTATAACTTTGGATTTTCACCTGTTAACTGTCCATTTTTACATACGCCTTTATAGCATTGCTGCTTAAACCACTTAACTTCATTCTAACATCATTCTAACATTCATTAATTTTACAATATTTCTGTAGATAGTCTTTAAATTTCTTCCAGTCTTCTTCCACCGACTCTTCTCCCTGGTCTCGGATTCTGCCAGTCATTTCGGCCAATTCCGATGCCAACCCTAACTCCTGACTGGGGTGGTAAACACATATCTGCAAGTGGGCCTACTGCAGTACCCTGCCTAGAGTATGTGTGGAATAATTTTCACTCATCACTATTTTTCACTAATGGTGTGGGGGGGAGAGGAAAAACACAAATGGGGGAAAGAGAGGAGCACAAAAGTCTGCAATGCGCTGCTAATTGCCATATTATGAACTGGAGATGGGAAAGCGAGACATCAAAACGAGAAAATTGTTGGAAAGACAGGGCAACTTCAATTTCATTCCCCCATTATGGTAATACTCAAATGCAGTGGCTCCAAGTTTAAGTTGATTAATGTACCAAGTAAATCAACTCTGGAAGAGCAAAGGAAAAGAATTCCAAGAACAGGGTCAGATTTGCTTGATTTCTGTCCAAGCAGGACCTGCAGAAGCAAGAGACGTTGGTGTGATGTAGTAAAGAACCTCTTAATGAGAGTGGAGAGCGCAAAATATGGCCTGAAGCTCACTATCGAAAAAAACTAAGATCATAACCACTGGTCTCATCACCTCCTGGCAAATAGAAGGAGAAGAAATGGAGGCAGTGAGAAATTTTACTTTCTTGGGCTCCATGATCACTGCAGATGGTGACAGCGGTCATGAAATTAAAAGACTCCTGCTTCTTGGAAGAAAAGCAATGACAAATCTAGACAGCATCTTAAAAAGCAGAGACATCACCTTGCCAACCAAGGTCCGTATAGTAAAAGCTATAGTTTTCCCGGTAGTGATGTATGGAAGTGAGAGCTGGACCATAAAGAAGGCTGATCACCGAAGAATTGATGCTTTTGAATTATGGTGCTGGAGGAGACTCTTGAGAGTCCCATGGACTGCAAGAAGATCAAACCTATCCATTCTTAAGGAAATCAGCCCTGAGTGCTCACTGGAAGGACTGATTGTGAAGCTGAGGCTCCAATACTTTGGCCACCTCATGAGAAGAGAAGACTCCCTAGAAAAGACCCTGATGTTGGGAAAGATCGAGGGCACAAGGAGAAGGGGACCACAGAGGACGAGATGGTTGGACAGTGTTCTCGAAGCTACCAGCATGAGTTTGACCAAACTGCGGGAGGCAGTGGAAGACAGGAGTGGTCCATGAAGAGTCGGACATGACTAAACAACAACAATAATATTGCATAACTTTTGAAAAGCCGAAAGTAATATAATGCCAAATCTTGTCATTGTGGGTGGTACCACACCACTGAAGAACAGCTGGCGTCACAACATAGACATGGCAAGCCTAATTCCATGACGTGCAATGAGCAGCGGCAACTATTTAGTGCAGACATACTCAAAAGCATGTGCCACAAACACAAAAGCTTTCTCTGAATTGTGAAACTCTCTATTTGTTCTTAAAAATATTAATTCCCACAACTAATTAGAAAGGAGAAAAGGAGACTAGCTTGTAGTCTTTTTTTCACCAATTACTTTTCACCTGAGATACAATACTGAGCCCCAAGCACAAATAATTAGACTCAATCCATTAATTAAATGTGTTTGTACAGAGACTTTGAACGTACTGTAAATTCTAATTGCATCTAGCAGATGTAGTAATTTATCTCCCCAAACCTCATCAATCCATCCCCTTACTTCATTAGACACTATACACAGTTAAAGTATGACTAGTTCTGAAAGCATAATTTTTATCCCTTCCAGCCCATAAATTAAGTTTTAATAAGTGTTGATAGTGAACATTCCAGGAAATGTTTAGGAAAGTCAGCTGCCTATCTGTATTTCTCATAAGAGTTTTATTTCCATCTCTTTTTTTATTTGATTTATATCCTGCCTTTCCTCCTGAAAGTCCCCAGCACAACAGACAGAGCAGTGATAAAACTTTTTTTTTTTAATGTTAAATGCAATTTGGAGTTGGATTCCAAAGAGCTATTTTGAACATGTCTTTCAAGTCTTTCACTTATGTTGATGAAGGTTCTTTTTAAAATAAATAAAATAAAATAAGCAGCTGATCCCCATACCACTCACTAGCACACTTTCTGCTTATGACATTCCCTTATGCTTCAGAAGTAATTTTCCCTGACAAGAAAGGAAAGCTGCTGTTCAAGACACATGTGCCAACATATTTCTCCAGGGCATGTGAATTTCATATTGTGGTCCTCCAAATCCCCCCCCCCCAATAAAAGTGCTCTAAAGGGTAGGAGGACTCTCCAGAACAAAATCAAATATGGCATAAGAAGTTGCAGTATGAAGGGGGAAATGCTGCAAGTCCCTTCCACTCCTTTTATTGGCAGAGGCCTTCATTTGATCAAATACTCTTCTGTGGATGGAAGGGTAGAAATAGATGCAACCTACAGAGTCCAGTTGAGCCTCAAGTGTTTTGAAGAGCATAGACTCTCACTGAAGTGTAGGTGGGTTCCCATGAAGCAAGATGCAGTGATAACAGCAAGAACCTTTATTGAACTAACAGAACTGGACAACAAGCACAAAGCGACTGCTTATATACATTTATGAAGGCATGGACCACTCCCACTCTCAACATGATTGGCTGTCTAAACTCCCAAACTGCGAATCATAACTCAGAGTTTAAGGGCCAATGGCAGTGGTCCAAATCCTGAAATGCTCTGTGATTGGATATCATGTATTGAAGCAGAATACAGGGGCTCATAATCCTTAGTCCAGAGTCAAGCTCAGGAAAACACGGACCACTGAATACAAAACACCCATGATTCTCCCTTTCAACTTTAGTAAGAGCCTCTGATTTACAGCTGTAATTTTACAAAACCTTTGGTCAAATGAAAACATTCCCTAAGAGGCAATTTATGAAGTGAACCCAATGCCACTCCTTAGTGGATCCATAAATAACCTTCCTTCAACAGACATGGAAATATAGTTTTGCTATAATGAAAAAATTCTAAGTCTAATGAGTAAATGCATTCTATAACTTCTTTTTTGCAACAAAACAGTTGATAAAAATCTAGAGTCCCTTGGTACATTAGATAAAATTTGAACCATTGACTAATTAATCCATACTTCTAGCATCTGCCAAAAAAGCTCTCTAAAATGTTTCAACTTATAAAATAATTTGGTACATAACTTATCTGAAACAAATTAAACCTAGCAGCTACTACAGGAAAAAGAACTACATGAACTCAACAGATTCAAAATTACTTAACCTGAAACCAGAGCACTTACTGACTTATGTATCAAACATATTGTACTTTCTTACCAGGCACATGTAACAAATGTATTGGAGTGGTCTCATTAGAGCCAACAATGTCCATCTTTTGAGGTTAATGATGTGGCATGAGAAACCTATAGTTTGGACCATAATGACCAACTCTGCACATGGAAAACTGTGGTGAAAGGGGCTCTGGGGTTGGGCATTGAGTTCTACCTCCAAAGTCATGGGTCTCCTCCTGACCCCATTGTTACTATACTGGGGCATAACTTGTTATGATAATTATTATCATAATCATTATATTAGAAATGTGATTTTTTTGTAATCAGCCTAGAGGTTTTCTTCTTCATTAAATTTGCATTTTACCCTTCATCCATAGAGCTCAGGGCTGTTCACAGCTTTAAAACACAAAATGCATAATAAAAAAGAAGAAAAACAAACAAACCAGCAACCCCACCCCTAATCAAACAGTACATAAATTTTGTTAAATAACTAATAAAGAAACCAGCTTCTGAAGCGGGAGTCTGCTCTATGCATGATAGCTCTCTGTGCAACTTCATTTCTTATTTATGCATGCATTTATACCCCACTTTTCCTTCAAGGAGCTCAAGGTGGCAGACATGGTTCTTTCTCCTTTCCATTTTGCCCTCACAACCACCCTGTGAGGTGGGTCAGGCTGGGAGATGGTGACTGAAGGACACCCAGTGAGTTTCGTGGTTGAGTGGCGAACTGAACTCTGGTCTTCAACATGTTAGTTAATTGTGTGGGGAGCCTCCACATCTACAGCAAGCTTCCTGCTTCCAATGTCATGCTCCAAAATGGTGGTGCAGAACAAACATTATGTGGCAATTGTAAAAAAGATAATTCTGTGGATCAAAGCAATCAAATGGGCACACATCTGCTCGACTAATCTGCATGGGGAAAGTGAACATATTGGGGAAAGGTTGCTATCCTTCCCTTTGTGAAAACAAAAACAAAAATATTTTCCCCATTGTAGTATTAAAATTCTCCATTTCCACATGTCATATATACAACCTGAATAGATAGGGGGAATTAGCATATTCATTGTTTATTTTGGGCTGAAACAAAATATCTCCCCTAAACATTTCATATGGAAGTCAAGAATGTACAAGCTGCACTATCTCCCAGCATTCAGTAATAAAACTCCGAGGGCAAATTGCTGATATAAAATTTCTGGCATGCTTCTGCATTTCTTATTCCGTTCTCGTTCTGCATGGAGACTCTTGTTAATGTCAATGGGAGTTTTGAGCTAAAATCTAGTGTAAAAATATGCTCCAGAGAGTTCCCCTTAACGGAGATGGGCAAACGTTCTTAGAACATTTAATTAGCAAAAATTCCCCTATTTGTAAATATTAATTAAAGCCATTCAAATTAACTACCTCTCACAATTATACTTTTAGATGGAAACTATGAACAGAGGAAAGATTTTCTCTGGCTAGAATCAATGATACAAGGAATACCAATTAACTGGGTGCTGGGGGTTCACAATTCTGGCTTTCATTATGAACAGATATCCCTTTTGTCATGGGACTGCTTGAGCATGAGCAAAACAGTGTGGAACTATTCCAGAGTTGGTGCAGGAAATGGTACCATTTGAGGTGAGGCGCAGCCAGCAATCACCTTCCTTAATGTTGAAATGTTTTACTACTGCTAATGTGGCAGTGGCACATCTTCACTCCCATTCTGCCTTGCTGTCAGGAGTGACATCCTTCCTCAAAGCAAGACATTCTGGATGATGTTGTTTAGGATAGTGTCTCCTCTTCTAGGATGGCTAAAAAAATGTAATTTAAATTGAGCTACTTTAGGATCTTAAAAAGCAGAGGCATCACCTTGCCAACAAAGCTCCGTACAGTTAAAGCTATGGTTTTCTCAGTAGTGATGTATGGAAGTGAGAGCTGGACCATAAAAAAGGCTGATCACCAAAGAATTGATGCTTTTGAATTATGGTGCTGGAGGAGACTCCTGAGAGTCCCATGGACTGCAAGAAGATCAAACCTATCCATTCTTAAGGAAATCAGCCCTGAGTGCTCACTGGAAGGACAGATCCTGAAGCTGAGGCTCCAATACTTTGGCCACCTCATGAGAAGAGAAGACTCCCTGGAAAAGACCCTGATGTTGGGAAAGGTGGAGGGCACAAGGAGAAGGGGACGACAGAGGATGAGATGGTTGGACAGTGTTTTTGAAGCTATCAGCATGAGTTTGACCAAACTGCGGGAGGCAGTGGAAGACAGGAGTGCCTGGCGTGCTCTGGTCTATGGGGTCACAAAGAGTCAGACATAACTAAATGACTAAACAACAGCAACAACACTTTAGGATCTTGGGGCAGACCTGTCTTCTTACCAATAAGATACGTTTCTTGAAGAAGGATGGCGGTAGATACCATACTCAACAGTGGGTAATGAACTTTGGTCCCTTTATAGGAATTGATGTTGATGCTCTAACTTTATCCTGTCTGTTCTTGGTTGTAAAGTGGAATTGAAAATCACGCCGCATCTCTTTTAAAGTTTCCTTAATTAGACTCTGAGTTTTTGCAGAGTTGTAGAGCTCCAAAAGCTTCAGAAAAGGGCAAGAAGAAAGTTCAGAGGTGATGAAACATTTTACCCTATAAGGAAAGGCATCTATGTAGGGTGGGGTGGGATATTTATGGAAGTTTATAAATATACTAATAGTTGGGATATTCCTCCACTTTTCATAATACTAGAGCTCCTGGTCATCTACTGTAGTGGTCTTCAAACTTACATCCCCAGATGTTGTTGGACTACAACTCCCATCAACCCCAGCTGGCCAGTGAGCTCAGTTGGTTAGAGTGTGGTGCTGGTAATGCCAAGATTGCAGGTTTGGTACTCCTATGGGACAGCTGCATATTCCTGCAATACAGGGGGTTAGATTAGATTATTTTCAGGGTCCATTCCAACTCTCTGATTCTATGAGGCTGAAGAGTACGGATCTAATGAGATTGGCAGGTGATCAAGGGCAGCCAAATGGGCATACTTCTTCACAGTGTTTAATTAAGGTATGGATTTTACTGTCACAAGATATCGCATGCGCCACTAGTTCAGATAGCAGGTTAGATTAATTCATGGAAAATGGGAACTATCAATGACTGCTGGTCATGATGGTTGAATGCGGCTTCCTGGAATGCCTTGGTGGGCATCGAAGGCTGCTGCGTTCATTTTTCTGTGAACCACCCTGAGATCTTATGATGAAGGGCAGTATATAAATCTAATAAAATAATAAATAAATAAAATAAACAGATGAACCTTTGGTCTGATCTAGCAGTGTCATTCTTAAATTCTTATCTTTATCTCTGAATCATCCACAAAAGACATACTATAAAATATCTAGTATCTCAGTTGTGTCTGTTAAGTGGTATTGTTTGCTACTTATGTTGAAGGATAGCTCAGCTGGTTACAGTGTGGGGCTTATAAGACCAAGGGTGCAGGGTCAATCCCCATATGGGACATCTACATATTCCTGCATTGCAGAGGGTTGGGACTTGAGTCCTTAGGGTCTCTTCTAACTCTACAATTCTATTATTCTCTCTCTCTTTCTCTTTCTCTTTCTCTTTCTCTTTCTCTTTCTCTTTCTCTCTCTCTCTCTCTCTCTCTCTGTGTGTGTGTGTGTGTGTGAGAGAGAGAGAGAGAGAGAGAGATGAACAGGACCATAGCTCAGTGGTAGAGCATACCTGAAGGTGCATCTCCATCCCCATCGTTCAGCCCGGACACTGAGATCCAGCAAAGAGGGCCTTCTGGTGGTTCCCTCATTGCGAGAAGTAAGGTTACAGGGAACCAGACAGAGGGCCTTCTCGGTAGTGGCGCCCACCCTGTGGAACACCCTCCCTTCAGATGTGAAGGAAATAAGTATCTATCCTATTTTTAAAAGACATCTGAAGGCAGCCCTGTTCAGGAAAGTTTTTAATATTTAACGCTGTATTGTTTTTAATACTTGATTGGGAGCCGCCCAGAGTGGCTGGGGAAACTCAGCCAGATGGGCGGGGTATAAATAATAAATTATTATTATTATATATTATTATCTGAGGGACGCGGGTGGCGCTGTGGGTAAAACCTCAGCGCCTAGGACTTGCCGATCGCATGGTCGGCGGTTCGAATCCCCGCGGCGGGGTGCGCTCCCGTCGTTCGATCTCAGTGCCTGCCAACCTAGCAGTTCGAAAGCACCCCCGGGTGCAAGTAGATAAATAGGGACCGCTTACCAGCAGGAAGGTAAATGGCGTTCCGTGTGCTGTGCTGGCTCGCCAGATGCAGCTTGTCATGCTGGCCACGTGACCTGGAAGTGTCTGCGGACAGCGCTGGCTCTCGGCCTATAGAGTGAGATGAGCGCACAACCCTAGAGTCTGACAAGACTGACCCGTACGGGCAAGGGTACCTTTACCTTTATTATTATCTGAGGGACCCAGGTTCAATCTCCAAAATCTCCATGCAGTCTAGGAGAGACTTTTGTTTGAAACCATGCAGAGCCACTGCCAGCCAGTGTAGACAATATTGAGAGAGGTGGACCCATTGAGTGAGGTGTGAAATAAGGCAGCTTCCTATCTCTCCTGAAATTTAACTGTAATGTTTAGTTCCTACAGCACTTTCAGTCCAAAAGCTTTCAATAAAAACTTACGATAACAAACGAAAACAATGTGTTCTGGGTACGGGCCTCGGAATGTGAAAGTGCGAAGAAAGTGGTCTGAAGCAGAGAGAAAATCTATAGCACTTACTAAAACTGTGCAAGACAGTGTTTTGTTCCCTCTCCCTCTTGTCATTAATTACTGCTTCTATATTCAGCACCATTACTGCATTTAAATGGTCGTAGTTGCTTCACGGGGGCTCTCTACTGTTCAGTTAAGAAACTACATTTCATATTTTGCCAGGAATCCTAGGCTTTCCCTCTTTTGTGGTTTTAAAATTTCTCAGATGAAAATGGAGGCATGTGCATAATGACCCAGTCCTTATGCTTATCTAGGATGGTGTCTTAATTCTGGAATATTCTGCTCCCCCCAAAAAGGCATGGTTGATTGGTGACATTAGAATCTTTTCTGTGCCATGTTGAAACATGAAAAGCAAAAGCAAAAATTGCCCAGGCATTGTAAATGGTTACAATTACTCTCCATTATGGTGCTACCTCTTGGTTTGCTAACTTATTATAAATGCTGTTGCTTTATTGTTCTGTGGTATTTGTGTCCAGTACAAATAGTTTTAATTGTGCCCATTGTATACTGCCCTAAAATTCATTTCAATGAAAGGCAGTTGAGAAAGATTTATAAGTACATTTGTTTAAAGGCCCAAAGGGGCAGGGGATGGTGATTATAAAAGAAGAACAGGTAGGAGAATTCAGTCTCCTTCGCATTTTTATGAAAAGCTACCTAATCCACATTTCTGAAAACAACAGGCAGGAGAAAATACAACTATCCTCAGAAATGTGCACTTCTCTGAATTTTCTGGTGCAGTTTTCCTGCCCCCAGGCATACAAAAAAGTGGATGTTAGAGGAAATGTGGATAGAAATATGTGCAAATTTTCATGCTGACTTCTTTTTTTCCACTGGGACAAACTTAATTTATGATTAAGAAAATGAGAAGATGAGAGAAACCAAAACTGAAAAATTTCTCCATTCCTTTTACCATGGATCTATTCACACACACACACACACACACACCCCATAGGGAAGAGTGCCTGGTACACAGGCATATATCCCCTTCCCTTGAAATTGTCAGTTTGATTAACTGAGGTGAGTGCCCTGGGATATTGGATTTGTGTCTCTGTGTGTTTTTGTGTCAGAGAGGAAGGAGTATTCTTTTAAAGTAGGTTCAGCCCATCAAAATACACCAGCAGGATTTCACCGCTGACACTTTATTTTGGAGGCAAGGAGACAAAAATAACTGTTGTACTTTCCTTCTGTGATTGCAACATGTGTGGCATCTTTATTTATAGAACTAAAATAATGCCTTATGCTCTGTGCTGAGATGCCAGTTTTGGATTAGATAAGTCTAATCTTCACCCACGCCAAGTGTTCAGACTCTTCCTAAAGAACTGGAATGCTTAATGCCTGATTTCTATGTTATATCTTTACAGAGGTAGGTCTGCCTCGTGAATGAGGCTGTGCCACATTTGGGATTTGTTTATAAAATTTTGCATTGCTTTTCTGTTGAAAATATTCCAAGTGTCACATAAATTCTGAAAACAAAACAAAATGGAACAAAATGAAATGAAAAGGATGACTTAAGGATGCAAAGACTTTAGTTGTTTTTGAAGGATTTAAAATGTTTACTGAAATCATAAAGGGGGAGGCATGGGAGGAACCACCTAAAAATGACGGTGAGTATTAAAACAAAACAAATGCAAATAGACAAAATGCAAATGGACTCTGCTTTCAGTGACAGAAATTAATAGAATTCCAAAAGTGAAGAACAATTATACAAGAATGTATTATGATAGGATGTTCCTGTTAAAAATATTCACCCATTGTAGTCATTTAATATTACTTGTTAAAACTATGTCTGCTGTGGATTTTAATGACTAACAATTCTACAGTTTTAATAATACAGCCCTCTACATCTCTCTTCTGTGTGGTGAAATTTAAGTAATTTGCTCTTATCCCCTACCCCAACTGCTCATACATCAACTGTTGAGACAGGCCAAGGGTAGTCAAGGAATGTAGATAGATAATAAGCAAGCAGATTGACAGAAAGGGACTAGGCAAACATTTATGGAGGCGATTACCTACCTGTGATATTTAATTTGTTGCAGTGGGCAAAAAGAGGGGCTTTCTGCACTGGATCTATACATTAAATTTACTCTTGAAAGGTGATAACTGATTACAGTGGTACCTCGGGTTAAGTACTTTATTCGTTCCGGAGGTCCGTTCTTAACCTGAAACTGCTCTTAACCTGAAGCACCACTTTAGCTAATGGGGCCTCCTGCTGTCGCTGCGCCACCGGAGCACGATTTCTGTTCTTATCCTTAAGCAAAGTTCTTAACCTGAAGCACTATTTCTGGGTTAGCAGAGTTTGTAACCTGAAGCGTATGTAACCCGAGGTACCACTGTATTAAAAGAATAAGCATAATTGTCTAACTATTCAGTTACAACCTTAAAGCTCATTTAAAAAAATAAAATACACAAGCGCATTTAGGTGACATAGAGGGCAATCCCATGGCAAGATCTGGGATGAACAACTCATGATGCAATAGATCTCCAGCTCAGCTGGGGGATTTCCAGCTCAGCCGGGATCAGCCAGGGTTCAGTCCCCAACCCTGGCTCAAATGAAGATATGTGTAATTTTCTCATCTCAGTTCATCTGAGGTTCAGCTGCCTGAAGCTGGCCCAAATGCAAAATGGGGGCATTCCATGGGTGTGGCAGGACATTTCCAGAGAAGTAGGGACTTAGGCTGGATCCTAAACCCATTCAGCTCTGTCATGTGAAGTGGCAACCTTGTGCAGAACACTATTTAAAAGCCTTGTTTTCCCTCTGCCAAGTTTAGACAGCTGCTCCACTGCCAAATGGGGTTCAGATCCTGTTGCTTTACACTAGCATAGGTTTGCTCCCATAATTCCTGTGTAGCACAATCTCTGCATGTCCATAGGAAATAAATATACTGTATATATTCTACTAGTACTGCTAACAGTCATGGCATAGTATACATATTTAACATAAAAGATCCCTATAAAATGCATATCTTACTGGAGAATGCACTGAAAATAATTGAGAAGTATATCTTTTACATAAGAAGTGAAGACCTAATTCAAACAACGGGGCAGAATTGCAACATGGCAGAATGTAATGAACTTATGATCGAATGAAGAAAATGGGATAGAATGAGCTGCTCGCCCCATTTTAATTCCCCTTGTATATTGTGAGCCGAATTAAGACTTGGGGGAATAGCCAAATTTCAAACTCATGTTTAGATTTCTACTTTCATTGCTCTCTGTAATCGCAACATAAGGAGAATTACAGCAAGGGCTCAGTCCTATTCATGCTTACTTTACATCAAACCCTAAAGAATATGATTGGTCTTGTGAATAAATTTAGATAGGACTGGGCTGGATAAGTGTGTTTGTGTGTGTGTGTGTGTGTGTGTGTGTGTGTGTGTGTGTATAGAGAGAGGGGGGGAGCGGAAATATTAGTAATTGTAGTCACTATGGATCTCTCTTGTTCTTTGTCAAAACATTGATTTATGAAGTGATCTAACAGAGTACGAACATTTGCTTTCAATTTCCAACAAATATTTCCTTCCAAGGAAGACGAACTAGAGACATTTTAGAATAATGACATTAGATGGCAAAGAAATGTCAAAGAAATGAAATCTTCTGTAGTGTTAATGGAAAGAGTGAAGAAAGTATTCTTCTAAAATATCAATAACCATGTTTATAGCTACATAACAAATGTGAACAGTGATGATAGTGTAATAAATCCTTTCAAGGCCAGCTATTCTTCAACTGCAGTATTAAATACAAAGAACTGAATTGACTGAACAAGTGATAAATTTATTCAATCTCAAAAGGAGAAAAATGCAACTATGGAAACATTTCAAAAGATAAATAAAAGATAAAAAAAACCTCACCATCCAACGGGAAGAATATTGAGATTGCCTTTAAAATGGGCTGCATTAGATACAGGAATCAAATTTTGACAAAATCATTTGAATTATTAGTCTTATCTAAACAGACTGGGCAGGATTGTTGTGGTTCTATATGCTTCCAGTCTGGTTCAGTAAGTTCAATCCCAGCTACAGCAAGATGCTTTCAGTATTTTTTTTTTTTAAATGATATTTATTAAAGTTTCACAAAAATACAGAAAACAAAGAAAAAAGTGTAAATTACAGCAAAAAAGCAAAAAGTAAGAAAAAACATACAAAATAAAACAGTTAAAAACACAATAATGTTCCATAACCTATCTTCCTTACTCTTATTTCCCCAGACCTCCTCATACCTCCCTTCTTTGTATTCCAATTCAGTTTGTTGGTTCAGCAAATCCTTACCATTAATCTTTTACCCAATTGTTAACCTTTTTTTTTCCATGTCTCTTAAAGCATTACAGCTAAAAACCTCTTAATTTCTATCCAGCATCCTTCTAAAGTTCCTTAATTTTACAATATTTCTGTAAATAGTCCTTAAATTTTTTCCAGTCTTCTTTCACCGACTCTTCTCCCTGGTCTCGGATTCTGCCAGTCATTTCCGCCAATTCCATGTAGTCAATCACCAAGATGCTTTCAGTATTGAGCAACCACCCTGACTGGGCTCATCCTCACCACTGCCACTCATGTTTGTGACCTATCCCTGCAAGCTCAGTCCTTACCATCACTCAGAGAAATATAGGGCAAAACAAGAGGAGACTCTTGCCATTTCATGCTGGCAAGAATAGCTATAAGGCTAGGGGAATCCCGGGGAGAGCATTGGGTCCCTTTGTTGGTGTGTGTAGACCCCTCACACCACTCCTGAATGAGACAGTTCCAAGGAAGTACACTGAATTGGGAAATGGTCTTCAGGATTTGAATCAGGAGCCTAGCCTGCTGAGTTACTGTGGAATGTGCAAGTACTCATTACATGCCAGTACTGCCGCCTACCAAACCAAACTGACTTTAACCATTATCACATACAAACATGGTATCCTTCTCATGCTTATATCAAAGGTGACCATCTCTAAGGAAGCTTACAGGTGCCAGGAAAGATGTGACTATCTTGCTGTTTCCCTTCAAGTATGTGTCTTTACTGAACAAAAAGTGTGTCAACTAACTCACCCTGGTACTTGCCATTTAAAAAAAGAGGGGGGAGGGCTATTGGGCTATAATGTTCCTAATCAATCCTGGAATATTCATGGAGCTAGTATAGCTGTCTCCTGTACCCATACAGACATTATTTCCCTATTTGCATGTTATCAGTTTGTCCCCTGTCAGTGCACAAGTCTCTGGATGCTCCCAGCCTGTCTTAAATTTTCTTAGGATCTTAAACTAATGCACTGCCACAATATTCTGTGGACATATTTGCTGTGATGCATTGAACTGGCATCTGGTTTTTGTTTTGGCTGAGTGCTTGAACATCATCTTGGGGGCAGAGTCAGCATGGGAGTGAGTCTCAAAAGCTTTAATGACCCTAAACACATATCTAACACAAATCCAATTATCCAGTCGTCCAACACACATCCAATTATCCAATGCACTTTTAGAAGACATAAATACATAACAGGGTTTTCTCTGCCTTCTCCCATCATCCTGATTATAACCAATAATCTTTTATGTGCTAGATGCTAACAGATCCTAGATGCTAACAGATGCCATTGTTTACTGAAATGTTTCTCACTGGATATAGTCATCTATTATACTGCTTTGGATGCAAATACTGAACGGCAAATATCTTCAATGTGCAAAAAATAAAATAAAAATCTCACAGTTGGAATATAACGTTTGAGGATTTTCAAGCACGTTTATATATATACACGCAAACTGGTTTTTGTAAATTCTATTTGTTTGCTCTAAGTAAAGATCCCTGTAATGAATGCAAACATCAGACTTAACAAAATCTTTGCATTCTGGGTTTTCATAGCCTAAAGATATGAAATCCAGTGCTCATTAGCGTTTAACAAATGCAGGGCACACTTAACTGAATTGACATAGAATTAGTGCTAAGAAATTGTAAAGGCTAGTCATGGCAAATAACCTGTTCAGAAACTTATTTTTTTTTTATGGATTGAGACAATCCATTGTGTGCCATTTGGTTTTTGCCTACTGTGTAGCAAATCGTCACAACTTGTAAGGTTGGCACTGGTTGGAGGAGGGCTATGGATTGTCTGGGCCTGCCCCACCAATGCTGCTGCTGCAAGGGAATTCCGTTAAAGGGCCGCGTAAGCCCCTGGGAGCATGCGGGGAGAAGCTGAGGGTCTGTGTCGCAGCTCCAGTTATCCCCGATCTTGTTTTCCCACACTGGCTTTCACTGGAATCCGGGAGTCAGTTCTGTCCCCAAGGCGGGGGGGGGGGGGCAGATAGTCATAACCAATGCCTAAGCAACCACTCACAATTTGTATGTTCAATAAAGTTGTGGCCAAAATTATGCCAAAAACCTTAAACAAAAATTATGTGTGATGTGTGAGTTATTGGGGTAGGGGGACCTCATCACGCAAATGCATATTTGAAGAGACGTTTACACTGGTACGCATCATTCAGGGATAGTACAACTGGCTCCATCAAACATGTACATGTCTTTAACAGAGAAGTCATGTTGAAGTGGTTTTCAGAGCACTCCTAATCCGAACCTGAGACTGGGGAAGTGCAAAGCCATGGCCTCCCATTGCATTCTAAACCCTGTCAGTTTATTCCAGCCAGAGTGGAAGGGGAGGCAGATTTTAGTTTTTGTCAAAGCAGTTTCAGGTTGGCATAAGCTGAGGGGCCTAAGGATCAGGTCCCTCTCAGAATCCAGTTGATGAAATGCCTCATTTTAAAGTCTGTTGTTGGTAGGAAAACCTGTTGGCAGCTTCCCACTAGCTGGGCATAGCTTGGAACCTTCCCCACCAGCAATGCTGCTCTCCATCGGCAGAGACTAGCAAACAGATATATATGCACCATTGTAACATCATCCAGCCATTGATATGGCAGGGAGTGGATTTAGGATTGCATCGTTACCATTTCCCTTGCAAACTTTGTCTTTGGATGAAATAATTCCCATGAAGGAACATCACCATCTTAGTAGAAACAACTGAAAAGTGCAGTCATCATCAGAAATGTGTGCTTTTGTTCCAGGGAAGACCAAGTCTTTACAAGTGTTCTAGTCTGAATTCATCCCCCAACACACAGGAAAAATATCAGAAAGCCTTGACTATGAAAAGGCTACATAATGTACTTTTTTGGTAAACAACCATAAAAAGATACATTGAGTGATTTTATAAGCATCTACCTGAAAGAGAGATGTGATTTTTTTGATAACATTGTAGGCATTTTCCTGCTCCAGAAAAATGTAGTGAATATTTTCTCCTTTAAAAGTGGGCTGTTTTCACACATCTATTTCTGTCGCATCCGTACTGTAATTACTTAAGTATAACTTTCGCTAAATCATAAAAGGTGGAAAATATATCCCGTGTCCTTATATCTCATTATATTGTCAACAAATATTATCTGCCTATATACATAAAAACGTAAGGCTGTCATTGTGCAGCCCCCACTGGAGGATCTGTTTTGCCTCATCACAATCTGGGATTTGCAAAAAGTCAGGGTGGGGGAAGCAAACAGGAAAGAAGATTTTCACACAAACACTTGCATATGTGTAAAGAGTTTTTGCCTGTGGTCAGTATAATGTGTGAACCACTCTCTAGTGATATGTTAGACAAAGGTAATCGAGGAAAAGAAAGAGCACTGTAATTCTCATGTGAACAGTGTAGGAATTTGGGTTTTACTCAAACTACAGGGGCCTAGTCAAAAGTTGACAATCCCCAGTCCATACATTCGCACCTTTAAATATTCTTGTGATAGTGTGAACAGTAACTTTTTAGAAGATCATTTATTTTAGACTGTTTGTGTACAGTGGCCAGAGTTTTATCCAAGGCTGTATGCACGACATTCAGCTTTCACAATGGGACTCCTCCTTCTTCTCCTCCCCCTCTTTACCCCCTGCCCTCAATTGGCTCCAAAAGGTTCTCTAACATTCTGGAGCAGATTTTGTTTTGTTTTTTTTTAAAGAAATTTATTGGGTTTTACAATAGAAATAAACATAATAAACAATGTAACATATATCTTAGCATAATTTCACATTTTCTTTGGACTTCCTCACATCTCCCGCTTCCACTTTCATCGTTATAACATTTTGTCAGCAATTTATTATCTTATTTGCATTCTTATATCCCTTCTATGTTTCATAATCTTCTAGTTCTCAGAAAGAGTTATATTTCCTCAATCTCACTTATTTTCTTAAAGTCATCTAAATTTAGTGGTGCTCAGTTATATTGATCTAGCATCCTGTTTAGCATTCACTCAAGTTACAATATTTTTGTAAATAATTCTTAAATTTCTTCCAATCCTCCTCAGTCCTCTCTTCTCCCAGGTCGCGAATTCTGCCGGTCATCTCAGCCAGTTCCATGTAGTCTATCAGTTGCATCTGCCATTCTTCCAGTGTGGGTAGATCTTGAGCTTTCCAATGCTTTGCGAGTAGTATCCTTGCTGCTGTTGTTGCATACATAAAAAATGTCTGGTCCTTCTTTACCACCCCTTGGCCGACAATACCCAAAAGAAAGGCCTCTGGTTTCTTAGTGAAGGTATATTTAAATACCTTTTTCAGTTCACATTCTGGAGCAGATTTTGAGGGTGCGTGGGTAGGGCACTGCTAGGGAGGGAAGAGGATGGGCAAGTACAAGTGTGCAAGCAGAACAACAATGCTGGCCGCCACCCACTATTTGCCATGGTCTAAGATATGGTTTTCTCACTCACCATGTGCTAAAGAGGAACAAAGGAAAACTGGTCTGGCTGGGAAGATAAGAACGTAAGAAGAGCCCTGCTGGACAAGGTCAAAGGCCTATTTTTGGGCAATATTCTGTGCCTACTGTGGCAAACCAGATGCCTATAGGAGGCTCACAAGCAAGACCAGAGTGTGACAGCAGTCTCCCCAGAATAGTGACTCTCAGCAACTGAGATACAGAGGCATGTTACCTCCATTAGTGGAGATTGAACAGAGCCAACAAAGCAAGTTGCCACTGGTAGTTTTTTCCTCCATGAATTTGTCTAATCCTCCTTCAGACCCATCCAACAGCTTACTGAGAATTCTGGTCTGTTGGAATCAAAGAAAGATGAGTGCTAACAGTTTGTAGGCAGGATACAAGAGACGTGTGATCTTGGGCAGATGACACTGATGACTGTTCTTTGGAATCATTCATGCCACAGATATATTTTAGATGTTGTTTGTCTACAACCTCCCGTGGATATTGACCATATTGGAGGGCTAGAGACTAACTACCCCTGCTTCACTTTGTCAGTCATATTCAATTTATTCTGCATTGGTTGTTTGCCAGTGATCCTTTTGCTACTTCATTAATGTGGCTCAATCCAATTTTATCTACACCAGAAGGAACTCCTCAAAACCAAGGAGAGGGTTGTGTGTGTCTGGCATGGTTAAAAATGACCACACAGTAGGGTTGCTGCTTTAATGAATCAATTAACCATGTAGTTTGCATTCCCAGTACCAGCAGGATATAATATCTATTAGGCCAAGTGTTCCAAAACAGAAAATAAAAACTTTAAGAGAGAAAAGAACTCTGACATGATATATAAACTTATTTTCCCCATTTTCCTCACCTCTGATTCCCTGTGTAATGTTACAAACTGACTAGATCTATCATGTTGTCACTTATGAGCTAATGGCTTGGGAAAATATTATGCCTCAAGCCATGAAATAAACTCTTTGATTTGCTTCAGAATTCTGTCTAATGGCCTTGCCCTCTCAGGGTCATGCGTTATTTGCACATTTGGTTTTGGCAATGCAGGATATAGCACTCTGAACTTAGTGTCGCTGGCTAATGAGAAGATAGCTAACAGATTCACCATCAATCATGTAAAAGAAGTAATATCTGATACTAAAGATTATGGATGGGTACCCAAACTTGTCTGTCTAATTAGCTAAAGCACAATTTAATTTGGAAGGCAATATACCTTATTTTGTCTTTTTCTGAGGTTCCCAATGTTTAGAAGGTAAATAGCCTCCAATAATTTCCACATGCAATTTTCCTCAGAAGTGTCAGAGGTAGGTGTCTGGACGCAGAGTAGCCCCCTTAAGATCCACCCCAGTGTCCCATTGAGCACAAAGGCATGAAAGAACATCCTAAGCTCATTCTGCTGAACATGCTTTGAAGCCCCCACCCCTTGATTGGAAGTGTCTTATTAAGTTTGCTGATTTCAAAATTATGTGCGAATTCAGCTAACGATGCTTAGAACTCCACCTCAGTGGTCAAAAGTCAGGAGCCAGTGCACAGGGGTAAGTGCGCAAGGGCTTCTGTGCAAGTCTCAGTTTCCTTTCCCAGTTCAAGCTCTCATGTTAGGTATCATTCATCAAGAAACAAGAAAAGGGTACAGATAACTTTAAGGACATTTTCTAAGAGTTATGGGTGTGGTTTTCCAGGCTAATTAGGCACAGCTGGTGATGTGTATAAAGAGAGAAGAAGTTGCAGTTTGCAACTGCCTACAGAAAGAAAACACCCACATGCTTTGTGTTTGTATAACCGTAATAAAATGCTTGTTTGAGTATTTTACACCAGTCTCTTGGTTCTGTCATCTGCCACCAGGGAAAAATTGCCTCCAATATCTCACAACATGATTGAATAGTGGTAGTATAGTTGTTGTTGGCATCCTTCTGTTTCGAGTGTGCGCCTCTGTGGAAGTGTGCCAAACTGCGGGGAAATCTCAGTGCCTGCTGTGGCTGAAGAGACCAGTAACTCATAACTGCTGCCACCTGCGTTGTTTTTGCTGAACAGTCATACTTCATTTTAAAGTAGCTTCAGGCTGAGCGTTTTCAGGTTGCATTTTGCGGCGACCCGGAAGTAACAGAACGGGTTACTTCCAGGTTTCGCCGCTCACGCATGCGCAGACACTCAAAATGACGTCACATGCATGCGCAGAAGCGGCGAATCGTGACCCGCGTATGCGCCGATGCGGGTTGTGTTCTGCTCAGAATGTGAACAGGGCTCCGGAACAGATCCCATTCGCATCCAGAGGTACCACTGTACTCTTTTTGAAGCACTGAAGTGACCTCTCCAAGGTCCAAGCCAGGGCAGTGTGTGTGGAGGTCCTGGGCTGCCCAAGACTTCCGTCTTGGCCTTGCTGATGTGCTCCAAAGGAAAGCAGAGAAATAAGTTTGGCTGCATGAGTTACTGGATGGAGGCACACAAGGTGCCATCGAACCATCTTAGGGACTCCAGATTTGTGTAGGGTTTACTCCTTAGCTTTTTCTCTTCCTAAAGATGTCCCACAAGGCAGTGGGTAGTATAGTGTACTTAGTTAAACAGGTCAGAGACTGAGCAGATACTGTATGGGTAAAGTGAGAGTTAGGTTGAGCATTCCCAGGGATTAATTGTGGGACCAGAGATATAAATTATTCTTGAACCTGCCTAGCTCAACTATATACCCAAATTTAATAGGCCTGGGGAACAGGATTGTAGGTGCTGTCAGTGAGGCAGTATCAATGAACCTCTATTATTCCACATGGCTCCCCCAATATTCAGGATTCTGGTAGCTACTACTGCTACAATTCCATCTTGCTGTCACCAGCTTATCTAGAATTGACTACTAGTATCCCACTCGAGTTTAACACTTGCACCAATTACTTATTTATATGACCCTGTTTCTCTGCTGTTACCACCACATATTTGAATTGCCAGTTAATAGTAAACCTCTATTCACCCACCAGCAGCTCTGGCAAAGTGTGGTAAATATAGTTTCTGTACTTTTTGCCTCATATCTCAGGTTCTATGGAAGCTAGAAATGTTTTTAAAACAAAACAAGGGGTAAGGAAATCTGGAGATTATACTTTGTCTCTCCCCCTTGTGGATGTCCATGTACCTGGGAAAGGGAAAGCGTTCATCTGTTAGTTGTAGTTCCCTTTTCCCAAGGATGGGGTAACTGTGGTCCTTCAGAAGTTGCTGGACTACAACTTCCATCAGCCCCACCCATCATAATGTTCAGGGATTATGGGAATTGTAGTCCAACCAGATGCTGGAGGGCCACAAGTTCTTCATTTCTGCTTAATGCAGTTATAGATCACTTATAGATTGAAATATGTTGGCTTGTCTCTTTATACCCACAATTGGGAACAAATCACAATTAAAGATGTTAGAAATCTTGAAAAGCAACATCTGCTGCTAAGTCTTATGTTTTTGACATTACAATATTAGTCATGGCTGCATGTGGGATAGCAACACAGTCTGGATTTGCCATAGACACATTATTCAAAAGGCACAGTGAGTATAAAACATTAAACAATTTGTTTAATGTTCAGCACATTCGTACCATGGTCTCTGGAGTAAGCACTAATGAAATTGGCAACACCATGAGAAGTATCAGAAAAGAACACTCTATACTGATCAACTGCAGGGAGAAAAAGAAAATACACCAAAGACCAAAGATTGACTCAGTGCCAAAACTAAACAGAATTTACATGTACAGCAAAACATAGGGCATTTTGCCCACAGCGTTTGTTCTCTGTCTCCATTTGTCCCAGAACATGGCCCAATTTGCACATAATGCTAAGCCAATCCTTAGCTAAGCATGAACACACAAGAATGTGGGGACAGTAAAAATCACAGCAACTTTGCTCCTGGACATCCTTTTGAAACATTACTCAGCACTAAGCCATGGTTTAGTGTTATGTGCAAATCTGGGCCATAACAGAGTACAAGATGAAGGCTGCTCTGGATTATATAGTCAGCAGATATGCCAGAACACCTATCTTAAAATGGGATGTGAGCTTTGCCAACCTTGAAATTCTTCTTCACTTCCCTTTCTCTTAAATCAGGAACAGAAGTTGAAATTTCTTTCAGCTGATCTTGGGAGACAGAATGAAAGAAGCGGCAACTTTTCCCCCAAGCTCTCGGATTGGCTCAGGAAATTCTCCCAAGTCTAAAATTTTGGATCAGTTCAAGGAAAGCTGTGGAGAGCTCCCCCATCTTTATTACTCGGTTTGTTTTCAAATATTCTAACCCACCATTCCTTAACTGATCAGATCGGATCAGGCTTATTTCTTTGGTTCTAGTCATGAGACCATTACATAACAAGGTTTAGCAATATAAAAGTAAGACAAGGTAGCAGAATGGAAGTTAACTAGGACACAAATAAATTGCAGCATGAACAAATGTAGATGCTAGGTTTTCCAAGAAAATTGCATTCCTTAACTGATAGATTAAGGCCATACATTGCCCTGTTTGCTCCCTTTGAGAACTATTTTAAATGAGAATTTTTGTTTCCATGTTTTATTTCTAAGAAGTAAAGCTACTTTCATAATGGGGGCAGGGGGGAGAAAACATTGGGAAATAAGATCAATAGTAGTTGGACAACTTCAGCCGCTACGTGCACAGTGAGGATCTCAGATAAGCAGCTTAGCTGAATTAATTTTTTGGCTGCAGTGTGTCATATGAGGTATGTGGGATTTTTGTGGCCAGATGCCAAAATTACAGATGAATGGTGTTTCCTTCAAGACATGCCAATCAGGTAGGGAACCACGAATGGGAACTTTGCCTACAGCTGCTTCATAACAGCACCATTGATGCTTTCAGCCCCCATTAGTAGTCTTAGCCCTCTGAAGTTGATCCTTTTTCATCTAGTTTCATCTCATTTGCTGTCCCCATTCTCCTTATGTTGCCAAAGCGAAAGAATTATTTCCCTGAAGAAGCACTGAGGAATTATTTTGATTACATGACTGGTCTGTTAGCAATCTGCTAAAGCACAGACCTGGTACCAAACCTGGTATTGATTTTCTAAGGCACAGCAGCAACAACAAAAAGTTCCCCATTGGGTGCAGAAAATTGGCTTTGGCATTGCAGATTTAGTTTCTTTTGAGTGACAGGGTGGACTTGTTTTTCAGTTTCTCTCTCTCTCTGTGTGTGTGTGTGTAGGAGAGAGAGAGAGAGAGAGAGAGAGAGAGAGAGAGAGAGAGAGAGAGAAAGGTACAGGGTCGGATTTAGGTTTGATGAGGCCCTAAGCTACTGAAGGTAATGGGTCCCTTTATATTTCCAGCTGTCCTTTGTCATCAACAAATTGTCTCTGTTTTTTGTGTTGAATATATGCTATATAGTAATTTATGGACCTAATAGGTATCTAAAGCCATTTGTACATGCAGAATGTAGACACCCGATATATAGAAATGAGCAAACCAGTGATATTTTAGGGAGCAGGCTACCAGGCAGGGCCCATTACTTACATCATAGGAGCCTACAAAACACTGTTGCTCTTTGTAGGTTTTATTTTATTTGTTTTTATCTTATATTTTGGAAATGTACATCCAGTTTCTTTCTTCCTTGAATTTTTTGTGGGGCCCCCAAAAGAGTGGGGCCCCAAGCTATAGCTTGTTTAGCTTATACTGGATAGATAGATAGATAGATAGATAGATAGATGATACATGCATGCATACATTTACAATATGCAGATTGCAAAAGGAATGATAAAAAATGGCAACAAGCTTAGGCAAAGTCCCAAAGCCAATCAGTACAAACTACTCCACAGTGGAGCACACCTTTTCTGAGGAGACAAAGGATCTAAATTACTGTTTCCTATCCTCCATTCCATCCTCTAATTCAGAAAACAAAATGCCATAAGAATATAGGAAGCTGTCTCAATCCGTTGGTCCATCTGAGCAACCCTTTAATTATTGAGCAACCCTTTAATTATTATTATTTTTTAATTTTTGCCTGTGCATAAGGTCATCAGGTGCAAAGAAATGGTAAAATTATTGTGTCTAACCACCATGGACAAGCTACGTGTTCCATTCTCTTATTAATTGAAGAGTTGTCTTATACTATTGCTTTATTGCCATTTTAATGTTCTCTTATATCTCCCTCTGCGAATGCCAGTTGGCCATTGAAGAGTGGACTTAAAACACTATAAATGATATTCATAAATAAATTCTGAACATGTGTATGGTGTGATCCCACTCTCTCATCCAGGCATGAATTGGAAATGATCCCACTCTTTCATCTATACACATATCCATTGTAATTTGTGAAGCAGATTCATTCTTGAATATTTACTAGGGACTACCTGCATTAGGTTACCACAATATATGAGTGCTCATTTTGTCCCACAAGGACTTTACTCAAAAAAAATTAATTCACATTGCTCATGCATACATAGTCAAGCACAACTGGCTACTGTTCTAAGACTTGCCTTTTCTATTCTTGTTAGAATTCTGAACTTTAATAGGCAGTCAAAACATCGTTCAGTGACTCAATTTGTTCAGATATTTAGTACCAACTTACAAAAATCTAGCTGGGAAATGTATCCTGGTACATTTTAATTATATGAATAATGTTTGATCAACATGCTTCAGTAGTTCATTACAGCAGTTTCAGATCCTTCATAACACTACAGAATCAATGGCCTTGCAGATTTTGGAGGGCATTATGTGAAACGTTTCCTGGTATTTTCTTAAGAAATTTCCAGCAGATCTTAGACACCCTCTGCCTTCATTCTCCCCACCAAAAGCATATGGATATATGATGCCACATTAGATTATGAACAGCCACTGGTCTACTTTGCAAAGGATTGGTTCTTCCTCACTAGATGACCAACAACTGAACCTGGCCACATCTGCATGCAAAGCTTGTTCTCTACCCCACTCTGATGACCTCTTACTTCAAATTGTTGTAGCACTATTATGACAAGAAGCTCTGGTTAAAACCCCCAAGGAATGGGATATGTGAAATACCCCCCCTTGAGAAAATTTGCTAGTCTTGTTGAACCTCATCAATTCATTTGTGCACACACTGTTTGATACAGAGACATTCGAAATGATCACTGCATTCTCTGCAGCCTCATAAGCAGCTATGAACTTCCGTCAGTGACCTAGAATTCTGACAGGCAGAGAAAGCATCACAAATCCTGCCGGCTCCATTTCAGGGCCTTCTAAGATCAATGAAATAACAAAAAGCTATTTACTACATATCCACTATATCTAAAAAGCACTATAAATAACAAATCAATGAGGTGTCTTCCCATCATTTTCTATTTCTTCTATGGCAATTTTGTGTTATATCTATAAAAAGTGATATAGAGAATATGAGAATTCACATTTTATATGAAAATTGGCTTCATAGATAAGACCAAGGGTCGATCTAGTACAGGCATAGGAGCTCCTTTAAAGCCTGAGGGCTACATTGCCTTGTGGGTGATCTTCCAGAGGCCATGCGCCAGCAGTGAGCATGGCCAGAGGCAAAAAAAGTGGCCAAAGGTATCTATCTATATCTATCCCCTTGTAGAGCCAGCAATTCTCTCTCTCTCTCTCTCTCTCTCTCTCTCTCTCTCTCTCTCTCTCTCTCCCGCCCCCACCCAGCTTCATCCAGGCAAGGCAGAATTGAAAGATATATTCCAGCCAGGAAGATAAACAACTCACAGTGGTGGTGAAGGGGGTAGGAAGAGGGTATGTGGCTGGGGATGGCGTATTATGTATGGAAATCCCTGAAGGTCATATTTGGAGAGACACAATTGCCTCCTGGGCCTGAAGTTCCCCACCCTGAGGTTTAGCACAACCCTCTGTTCAGGGTGACCAGCCAAATGCATCTAAGAGGACATGTAGTTGTTGCCCTGTTGTTTCCTCTCCAGTGTCCTGAGGTATTTCGCCTTTGCATGTAGAGGTTCCTTCCTACTATGTAGCTATTGGTAGACCTATATTCCACAACTCTGGAGTCTTAAAGCCATCTAAGCTAGCAACCTTCACTGTGGCACTAAACCCTAGCAGGGTGATGAAGTGACCCTTCAATTAGAACTACCCCTGCAAATTGCTCCTAATTAGAACTGCCAATGACATTTCACCTGAAGAGGAATTCAAAGTGACATTGATGGTGGGATTTCAAGGGAGTTTTAAACGATGGGCGAAATTCTAAGGGGGAGTCTCTCACATCCCTGCTGCAGAACAATTACAGCAAACAAACAGATGGTGTCACTGGAATACCACAGTGTCCTTTGATGAGGTATATAAGTAAATGTGGTTTCTGAAAACAATGTCACATTAAAGCTGTGCTTTATGCCTTATCTCTTGCTTGAAGGAACAAGACCCAAAAACCTACAGCAGGACTGCTCTTTAACTCATTTCCTCTGCTTCTTGACAATGTTGAACAGTTGTTTACAAGTTAAATGGAAATCTATTCAGTACTTGCTACCTGTTTAATTACAATGAAAGAGACTCGCTAAGAACAAAGGAATATCATGCTATCCAAATAGAATGGCAATCACAGAGATTCCTGCTGTGCGTTATAAGCTGCTATTTTGCTCTCCTTCTGAGCAGTAATATCTCTCTTGAACACACATGTGCTGACTAAGCTGCATTCCATATCACTAGACTACTAGAAGTGGAAAAGATGGATCAAAGTGAAATTAATTTCACTCTATTCCAGAACTAATCTAATTTGAAAGAGGCCTGTAAAGAACAGTGGATTATGTCTGACTAAATTCTCTTTCTAGGGATAGGGTGGACAAGCTGCTATGTCTCATAGATGGATATGTGCAGTAATCACCTGTTAGCTTAAAAGAATAAAATGATTTAAGCATGAGAGGCACTTGGCTTTCCAAAGAGCTCCTTTGTTTGTTTGTTTATTACATATATTATCCTGACTCTCTTCCAGGATGGAATTCAAGCAGCATGTTGGACAGTTTCCCACCCCAGCAATGGCCAGATCTTGACCTTTGCTTCAGGAAGAGCATATACCCCAAGAGTCAATGGTTCTTCAGCAAACTAAATTAGGCCAATTAATGTCAATGGTCTGAGTATAACTTAAAGGCAAAGGTAAATGGACCCCTGACCATTAGGTCCAGTCACGAATGACTCTGGGGTTGCGGTGCTCATCTCGCTTTACTGGCCGAGGGAGCCGGTGTACAGCTTCCGGGTCATGTGGCCAGCATGACTAAGCTGCTTCTGGCGAACCAGAACAGCGCACGGAAACGCTGTTTATCTTCCCACTGGAGTGGTACCTATTTATCTACTTGCACTTTGATGTGCTTTCGAACTGCTAGGTTGGCAGGAGCAGGGACCGAGCAACGGGAGCTCACCCCGTTGCAGGGATTCGAACTGCCGACCTTCTGATTGGCAAGCCCTAGGCTCTGTAGTTTAGACCACAGCGCTACCCGAGTCCCTAAGTATAACTTAAATACTATCCCCTGCTTCATCAAAGTGTGCATGTAGGCTTTCAAACTCTCTTCCCAGATTGTGAGCTTGTTAGCTGCATGGGGTGCAGTTATCCATATGACTGAGACAGAAAATATTGTCTTAAATTTGCTCTTGCTGTCATTTGCCCTCATTTGCCCTCATTTCCCCAAACAATTGCCCTTGCTTGTCTTCTGTTGAATCCGAGAGACAAAGCACTGCACTGAAATTGCTAGTTGCTACATTACTTTTTTTTTTTTTTTTACTGGAGGGTATCTGATGCAGTTCTAGCATGTGTATTGATTGCATTATCTTACCTTCATAATATACTTTAAATCCATGGGCACTCACTGCAAAGTCACTGGTCAATCGTAGTGAAAATACAGATTTTGTACTGGTAATAGGTGGAGGGAGGTGAAATCCCGTTAACCTAGGGGGGAAAAACATTTATTAATTTTGCCACAAATAAATAAATAAACCAGATTATTTCATACTTTCTTATCTTGAGTTGTGTATAAAATATTACATTATACAGCTTAGATTTTAAAGAAGAATGTCCTGTTGGGAAGCCATGTAAACCTATGAATGTTTCATTTGGGAAAGGCAGGTGAGACTTACTAGCCAAGATAAATACAATTAAGCAGGAAGAAAATGTAGTTCTTTGTAAATGTTTTAAGGAAAGCCTAGAAATTCATACTGGTCGTACAGATACCTATTCCCTTGTTAGCTGTCCACATGGATGGCTTATACATGGAGGGTAAGTGGTACCTAGGTGATACCTAAATATGAAAAATACTCTCTTATTTTAAAAGTTTGAAAGCCATGTGAAGCAACCATATGTCTGTCTGTAAAGCACTGGGAGTTTTGAAACAGTCAGGGTGCCTCATTCCCAGCCCAAACTACAGAAGCAGCTAGGAGAGAATAGATGTATGCGTGTGGGGGAGAGAGATAAACGCTCTCACTTCCAGGGTGGTGCCATCGGTAATGGCGGATTCTCTCTGATCCGGAGGGACCAGCTCCACGGAAAACGGGTCTTTCCCGCTATGGCGAAGCGGGGACCCTTTCAAAAATCACAGGCGGATGAAGCCTGTGACCATGGGACTCGGCGGGCACCTTTAGCGCCCCCCCAACCTGTTAAGGAACCCACTTACGGGCTCCAGAGCGAAGAGGGGGAAGTGGCGCGGTGCTGAGAATCAACTGCTTCTTTCGTGGAGCGAAGCCGCACAGCCGTTGCCGGAGAGCGCTGCCTTTTTCCTGGGACAATTTGGCTTTTAAAACAAATAAATAGAAGTTCTTCCCCTAGAGGGAGCCTGTGAAACTGCTACTAAATCTGAATCAGGGAGCTTGCAGCTGCAACAGATTACGATCGTGGGAATAGACTTCTGACCTTGCAGAACAATGTATTCAGAAGCTCTGGTGCGTGCTTTCTGCAAAACAAGTGCCCTATTGGAACAGCTTCATGAGAAGACGGACTTGATGACTGATGCGATCAGAAATTTTGGACAGGTAGTGGGAAACTATATAGAGCCCACCCAGGAATCAAATCAGGAGTGTGCTCTGACAGAACAGATGAGGGAAGAGGATGTTGCTGAACCTCGGGCGCCAGAGATGGAGGGAACTGTGGCCCAGCAGGAACATGAGTTTTTGGATCTGACAAATGAACTTGGAAAAAGCCAGATTTGGAAAGATAAAGTTTGGTTTGGTTTGGAAATGGGGGGTTGGATAGACCCCCCTATGCAGGGATGTTTGGACTTTTCAAGTCTGGCAATGGGCCATGAGAGGTTTGGGGTTGTGGGGGCTCTTAATTCTGGAGGGACTTTGAAACATGTTTTTAAATACCACATAGAGTTTAGTGTGGAATATGGAAAAGGGATTGATTTGTCGAGAAGGGTCAAAAATATTGTTAAGTTGGAGTTCCCACGAGTGACAGGAGCAGGAGACAAAGTAAAGTACAGGTATAAATATGAAGAAGAGCTGCGGAAGGGACATGGAAGGGACTTAAGGGCCTCGGACATAAGATTACCAGGTTAATGCGCTAGATTGATGGGACAGAAAGGACTGACAAAACCCGGGACCAGGAGGAAGAGACGCTGGATGAAGATTGGAAGAAAAAAAAAATTTTTTTTTTATTAGGATTGCTTTATAAAATTGATGAATGTTAGAAAAATGTTGGAACGAAATTATTTGGCTTTAGCAAAAATGTTTAAAGAATTATGTAAGAACATTATGGTTATGAGAAATTGGTATAAATAAGATCTAAGTTTCAAGTTCTAGGGTTTTTTATAGTAAGATAAGATTAAAATAGATTAAGGTAATGTAATGACAGAATATTATGAAAAATGGAAAGGATTTGCTGTGACAATTAACAACTAGGATACAAAAAAGGGGAGGAGTGAGGAGGTCAAAGAAAGAAGGTAATGACAGTTAAGGATTTGAGAATATTGGACTTGTTTTTAAATGTTTGTGGCTTATTTTTGTCTTTTGATTGTATTGTGTTATTTTTTGATTTTGATGTTTATCAATTTGTATTGTTTGATTGTGGTTTGTTTTTCTTTTGTTTTTTCTCTTTCTTTTTCTTTTTTGTTTTTTTCTGTAACTCTAAAATTTTTAATAAATATCATTTTTTTAAAAAAAGAGAGATAAATGCTCTCAAACTCTAACCTGTTCATCTTTTTCTCAGTTATGTTTAATGGTGATTCTGCAGTTATCTCTGTTGGGCTTGAAGAGTCTGTTCTGCTGTGTTTGTTTTTTTCTGGATGATAATGATGATGACAATTTGTGTTTTAATGATTGTTATCATTTAGCCTGTTAGCTATCTTGGATGTTTTAAATGTAGAACAATGGGGCATGAATATTTTAATAATGAATGCATGGCTAAATAAATTGTCTGCTAAGCTGCCTCTGGATCACCAAGCCTACTTTTTCTGGGTTCCTGAATAAAGAGAGGCTCATACAGTTGGACATAATAATAATAATAATAATAATAATAATAATATTTTTTATTTATACCCCGCCCTCCCCGGCTCAGGGCAGCTAACACCAGTAAAATCACAATAAAAACATAATGGGGGGGGGCAATTTAAAATACGGGTTAAAATACAATTTAAAATGCAGCCTCATTTTAATAGTAGCTCATAGTTCAAAACCATAAGGGGAGGGAAACATAAGGGTCAGACTGAGTCCAAACCAAAGGCCAGGCGGAACAGCTGTGTCTTGCAGGCCTTGCGGAAAGATGTCAAGTCCCGCAAAGATGTCAGGGCCCTAGTCTTTTGTGACAGAGCGTTCCACCAAGTCGGGGCCAATACTGAAAAGGCCCTGGCCCTAGTTGAGACAGACTGGGGTACTTCAGAATTAACAATGAAAGGGGTAAAGCCTCTCCTTCACGTTGCCACCTCTCCCACCAGGAGGCATGTGCTATAATGCCCAAATGACGTACTGTATTTTTTGCTCTATAAGACTCACTTTTTCCCTCCTAAAAAGTAAGGGGAAATGTGTGTGCATCTTATGGAGCGAATGCAGGCTGCGCAGCTATCACAGAAGCCAGAACAGCAAGAGGGATTGCTGTTTTCACTATTCTGAGATTCAGAATATTTTTTCTTCTTGTTTTCCTCCTCCAAAAACTAGGTGCGTCTTGTGGTCTGGTGCGTCTTATTGAGCGAAAAATACGGTAATTTAAATACGGAGATGAGCATATGTCAGAAGTGATGGGCTACAATACTCATCACCCCTGACCGCTGGCCGTGATGGCAGGAGCTGATAGAATAATAGAATTGTAGAGTCTGAAGAGACCCTGAGGATCATCTAGTCCAACTCCCTGCAATGCAGGAATCTCAGCTAAAGCATCCATGACATGCGAACATCCAACCTCTGCTTAAAAACCTCCAAGGAAGGAGAGCCCACTGCCACCCCAGGGAGATGGTTGCACTGTCAAACACCTCTTACTATCAGAAAGTTTTTCCTGATGTTTAGTTGGAATCTCCTTTCTAAACAACATATTGGGAGCAACAGCTGCATTGCCACAGTTTCCCCATTACTGCCCCAAATATAAGCTATGCGTGCTAAGCTGGAAATATTCCATTCTTTCCATATATATATATATATATATATATATATATACACACATATATTTGTTTTGACTTTCATTGTTAACATCACAGAAGTTACACAGAAGTATTAAAAAGCAACTACAACAATACACAATTCTGGCACTTTAATCTTGAATATACCTAGAAGATTTATGTATAATCCTCTACCCCTCTCCAATACCTTGCTGCCCTGCCTAATAAAATCTGAAGGGGAAGAAAGGGAAGAGAGAGCACAAAGAAAGCTATTTTGCACTCTCACAGTTATATGAGCAAGTGACTTGTACCATAAAATTGTTCCAAATGATTTATTTAACGAGTTAAATACAATAAAAGTCAGGCATTTCCATCTGCTTCGTGCTTTAACCAATACCCCTGTGCTATTTTAATTTTAGCCTTGACTGAAGAAGTGGCTCGTATGGAGAGAGGGTTATTCTCTGAACTGGCTGCTGTTGCATACTGCATGTAATGTAATGCCAGGAAAAAACAAAGGTCTCTGTAATAAGCAGCAAAACAACATTAACATGACAAGATTCATTGTATCCTAAAGCTCGAAATGTGAAAAAGCAACACCCTATCTTGAACATTTCTCCTTCAGGCCCAGAATATCATTGGATATTTTTTTTTTATTCAAAGCCATTCTACAATTTGTCTAGGAGACAGTTCATATATTATATAAAAGCATGGTGGGGATTGTGGATGATTTGTGGTTGTCTTCATTACCAACCTCTTCAGACAGCCACAATGAGATGTGAGTTCCCAAAATCTATAGTTCACAAATCACACATGTGGACTAATCTGGATTATCATCTCTTGGTTTAGTAAATCAAATTATGAATGAGCCTTATGGGGGGTGTTATGGGATGTATGGGATGTTATGGGATGTGTTATGGGAGCCTTATGAGAGTCCCATGATCAAACCTATCCATTCTTAAGGAAATCAGCCCTGAGTGCTCACTGGAAGGACAGATCATGAAGCTGAGACTCCAATACTTTGGCCACCTCATGAGAAGAGAAGACTCCCTAGGAAAGACCCTGTTGGGAAAGATGGAGGACACAAGGAGAAGGGACAACAGAGGACGAAATGGTTGGACAGTGTTCTCGAAGCTACCAGCATGAGTTTGACCAAACTGTGGGAGGCAGTGGAAGACAGGAATGCCTGGTGTGCTCTGGTCCATGGGGTCACGAAGAGTCGGACATGACTAAACGACTAAACAACAACAATGCAAACCATTTGTGGTGATGTCAAACAAACTAAGACCTCTTCAGTTATCTATAGTTTCCTAAGATATGCTTGTCTGCATGTGGCAAGTAGATGACTCTTGCAAGTGCTATACCACACAGTGCAGAAGTAGCATGGGAAGAAGCAGCTCAAGATGCTAATGCTCTTTTTCTGGCTTTTTTAGCCAAATTTACAACAGCCATGATGCTAGTCCTTTTCCAATGTTGATACTTGTGCAGCACGGACAATGGCTGGTGTTGATTCCAAATGTAGTCCAAAACGTCTGGAGGGCACCACCTTGGGGAAGGCTGATGGCAGATTTCTGGACAGCACAGCAGACTGGACCAGGGATGGGGAACCTCTGATCATTGTACCATATATAATGGCAAGTATAGGGGCAGGTAGATATGTAGGAGCCAATGAATCCACAATTGAGAGCCCTCCAGCTGTGCATTAGCATGGGAGAGTTGAAATCTGCCAAAATATACTTTATCATTAACATATAAGCACTTTGGGGTGTTGCTAAGTGAAAAGTGAGGCTCAAATACATCAGTGTTATTATCGATGCACATATTCAGTGATTCCTCCATGCTTTTAAAATTTCCATTTTTATTTTTTTAAAAATACACTGGCGTGGAGAAAATTCTCCCGCATTATTGCTGCATAGTTTAAAATGGACTTTTCTCCATAAGAATGAAGTCTCATAATCATTGGTTCATCTACATATTAAGTAAATGAGACAAGTGACACAATTCTGGATTGTACTTTCAGGGTACAGATATGTGTAGTGGGGGTTTTCAAATACATCCGTGTGTGTTAAAAACAGGCACACCTGCAGAAAGGAACTTAGTGTTTCCCTCTCCTTGATTTGCTAGTTTGTTCTGTGCAGGAAAATATTACACGGGGGGGGGGGGGGGCATTTGGAAACATGACCTCCCTGTCTGTTGTTTGAAGTGGTACACTCTAGAATTCTCAATCTACCACCTTGTTCTGCATAAGAGCAAAACCAATATCAACCAAGAAATTCAATTTCATTCAGATTTGAAGGCTATAATACTGGGAGTTGTCAACTGCCATACTTAGAGGAAAATATGTGCCCACAGAGTCTCTACCCACTGCCGTTTTGACAGCTCCACAGACATTCTCTCTGTCTATCACCACCTGATGGGCAATTGGAACATTCACTAAGAGTCAGCATGAAAAACTGAATTGGCATGGTGAAAAAAGAGAACTTTCAGCAAGCATAAGCCTTCAGTGATTGTGTGTGTCTTCCATCATATTCCATGATTTCTCCTTTGACAAAAATCTCATCTCTGTCCTGGAAGACTTCCAGTTTTGCACCTGTTCAGATTTAAAAAGCCAAGCACCAAGAGATAACATAACTGGCACTCCATATGGTCCTCTTGATACCATATTGCAAGCCCCTTGCAAACGGCTTTAAAGAGAGAGAGAGAAAAGAAATCCTCATCCATAACAAAAAATATACAAGTTGGCCTATTTTTTCATGATATATTTCTGTTCCATTTTAAATAAACAGCAGTGTGATGGGGTGCCCGTAGTCTTTCTGTCTCACTTGCACAGAGCTACTCGTGAAAGTCTGGTGGCACAGGTAGCAAAAGATGCCAGAAGTAATTGCCATGGCAACAAAGGAAGCATGTGACACATGCAGCATATCATGGGAGAACTATCTTACATAATGGTTAGCAGATGCTTTGGTAGCCTGCCATAAGCCTTCCTCCTTTGCACTTGGATTCTTCTGTTCCTCTGCCCTTTCATAAAGATGGTAAACAATAATGTGATCGTAAGAACTCAGGGGCTTGCCTCATTGGATCACACAAGAGTTCCATCTAGTCCAGCCTTATGCTCCCAACAGTGACTACTGAGATGCCGCTGCAAGATCACAAACAGGGCATGAAGGCCATCCACTGTTGTTCTTCACCATCTGATGCTCAGACGTTTCATTTACAAAGCATGGCTAACAGCCAATGATAAACATAGCCTTCATAAATTTGTCTCTTCTTTTTTAAAATAAAATAAAATAATGGATATTATCACATCATGAGATTCTAAAAAATCACAGAATGAAATCATTCCAGATCATTTGTGTTTTGTTTCGGGGCTGCAAAATGGTTGCTCCTTGTTTAAGAGGCTGTTCTGGCCAGGAGAGTAAAAACTTCAACAACAACAACAACTTCTTCTTCTTCTTCTTCTTCTTCTTCAAATTTGTATACCATGCTTCATCCGAAGATCACAACATAAAACATACAAAATGAAAACAAAAAATACATAACAAAACAGCTGATGAGTGGGTGGATGTGGTTTGGGGAAAATGGCCTAGAATCATAGAATCATAGAGTTGGAAGAGACCACAAGGGCCATCGAGTCCAACCCCTGCCAAGCAGGAAATACCATCAGAGCACTCCTGACATATGGTTGTCAAGCCTCTGCTTAAAGACCTCCAAAGAAGGAGACTCCACCACACTCCTTGGCAGCAAATTCCACTGTCGAACAGCTTTTACTGTCAGAAAGTTCTTCCTAATGTTTAGGTGGAATCTTCTTTCTTGTAGTTTGGATCCATTGCTCCGTGTCCGCTTCTCTGGAGCAGCAGAAAACAACCTTTCTCCCTCCTCTAGGTGACATCCTTTTATATATTTGAACATGGCTATCATATCACCCCTTAACCTCCTCTTCTCCAGGCTAAACATGCCCAGGTCCCTTAGCCGTTCCTCATAAGGCATCGTTTCCAGGCCTTTGACCATTTTGGTTGCCCTCCTCTGGACACGTTCCAGTTTGTCAGTGTCCTTCTTGAACTGTGGTGCCCAGAACTGGACACAGTACTCCAGGTGAGGTCTGACCAGAGCAGATTTTGTTGGAATTCTGCCTGGGTCAGAGGAATGTGCCACAAGCAGGCACCGGCAGATATTCCTGTCGACCTCCCCGCGTCTCCCAACCTCTGCTGATAAGCAGGCGAGGTCCGGCGATTCTTCTCAGATGTATGAGAGGAACACACCGTTCTTCCTCTCTCCCCTTTGGTGTCCCCAGGGAGGGGAAAGAAGCAGACAGAAAACTATTTACATCATTTATTTCTGCCTCTTACATCAGTACAGAGAATCATGTCTGCACTCAACAACAGCAAGGAGAAACTCCTCCCAAGTACATCCAGTACGGGTCATATGACACACACACACTGAGCTAACATCCGGTGCTCAGTACAGAATGGACTGCCCCTTTGTTCCCATGGCAACAGTCACAAACATCCTGTCTGGCTTTCCAGCCACAAGCAGCTGGCTGAGCTGCTAGAGCCTTTGCTTGCTGCAGCATTGGTGCTTTATGGTAACATACTCCCCCTAAAGTATCAATGTGTGCTGCGAGCAAAGCGTCATCCAGAGAAGAAAACAAACAGTTGTTATATTTATAACATTCCCCTGTTGTTTCAGTTCCACCCTTGGAACTACCCGCCACTGGTTTAACCAATGTACCTCTCTGGTTGTGTGACTTCGCATTACCTTGGTTAACACCTCTCTGTTGTGCCTTTGTCTCTGACTCAGACACAGCTTCAATCTGTCCTTGGTCGTTTACAACAGCAACATATGCAAGGTTAGCAAACTCCTTTGAATACCTCTTGGGTGGTACACCCTTCGTTGCTCTCTCAGACCTACGTATGAGGTGCTGATCCTCTGTGCTCACTGGTTCAACCTTTAGACTCTGTTGAGAACCAGTAGCAATCAGTGGTTCTTCCTTCATCTGTGAAGGTCTATCCATTGTGTGAGATTTTCTCTCAATGACTGTGACAACTGAGCTGTCTGAGCTATCGCTGTCATCATCAGTACTACTGAACTCAATAAGATCAAACTCATCATCATCATCATCATCAGAATCGTTTCCTGTGGGAAATGTCTGTACTACCCGCTCTTGCTTTGGAGCACTCTCTAGAAACTTTGTGAGAATCACCTGACCAGATTCAGACAAAATTACTCTGTAGAGACCCTTTTCATAACCTACAAAAATGCCTCTGGCATTCTTTACTCCACCTGGAGCTTCTGTTCTCACATGAGACCCGAAAACCTTAAAATAGGCAACAGAAGGTTTTCTATTGAACAGCTTCTCAAAAGGAGAACATCCCAACTCTGTTGAGACTTTTCTCAGCCACACATGAAGATAGGACGCTAGCGATTCGGCCCAATATTCATGTGGCAAATGTGAACTCAGCAATTGCGCATTCATCCCCTTTTGCAATTCTTTGTTCACTTTCACACAGACCCCCCTGTTCCACGCTTCTTGCGAAACTGCCACTTTGTGGTCTATCCCTTTTCCATCCAGGAACTTCTGAAACTTCTGTAACAGAAAAATTTGCTTCTCATCTGTGAAAAGACAATCAATGTTAGCATCATGCATATTTTTAACCTTGTCACAAAACTCCTGAAACTTTTCTAAAGTTTCTTGCGGTTTCTCCATCATATAAACCCAAGAATAATTTGTGAAACAATCCACACACACAAGGTAATATTTTGCACCGCCTCTAGATGGTTCTAGAGGACCAATCACATCAGCATACACCCGCTGAAATGCTCTGTCGACCTTCTTCGTCACCTTCCTGGTGCTCGCACTGGTCACACCTGCAATAGAGATTTCATTAGAAACAGAAGAATTACATTTCATGTAATCACTTTGATCAAAAGTCAACAAATACAGTCCATCTTTCTCTTTGGCAGTAAGAAACAGTTCTCCATCTTTGTAGATCTTGCAGCTTTTAGCATCATAGGACAGTTTCAGTCCTTTCTTTGCAATCTGCGACACGCTCAGCAGATTAAATTTCAGTTCTGGAACCAGGTAAACATTGCTTATAGTCAAGTTCAGACTCTCAAGATACACAGTCCCAATTCCAGTTGCTTCCAACTCTTGACCGTTGGCCTGTTTCACAGTGAAGCTTTGCTTCTTCAACGTCGAAAACAGTCCTCTGTGCGGGCACATGTGAACCGTGGCGCCCGTGTCTATTATGAACGAGTTCCCAACATCTGGCGTGGTTCCTTTCGCCATCATAGCCTTTGCAGGTTTCACCTGGCACTTGGTACGGCTTTTGCCTGACGCCTGAGGCTTCGTAGAGCTGCTCTTTGCTCCTCTTGACTGGCGCGGCTTCTTACAGTTTCGCTGTAGATGCCCAGTCTGTCCACAATTGTAGCATCGGACAGCACTCAATGCTACACCATGCTTCCCAGTAGCATCATCAGTGGGGAGATTTGAACTCTGTTCTTCCCTCCCCCTGTCAGCAACACCCATTGCTCCTTGTTCAGGAACACCAACAGTTCCAACAGCCACCGTTCCTGCACTCTCCCCTCTGGGGTCAAAGCTCTCCTCAGCTTTCGTTGAGCTCTTAGGAACTTGGCCAGCATCATCTTGGCTCACCCCTTCTGGGGTAGTTATTCATCCAGACCATGATGAATAACTGTCTCTGGTCAGGGGAGATGAGTTAGGCAAGTCTCCCCCCTTCTTGGCATCCATTTTGAATCCAAGCCTCTCTCACCTCCAAACAAGCTGCAAAATCCAACAGCTGTTTTTTTCTTTCTCACGCAGCAAACTGCAAGTTGTTTACGCTCTTTGCACCTGGCAGCTAAACTCTGGCTGCTATTGAAAAGTCTCTTCCAAGGGCACTTAAACTTTGTAGCCAAAACACTCTCTGGTTTTGTTTCGCTTTCCCAGGCTGACAATCACAGTCCAGCCCCTTTGCCAGTAACTTTCCAACTTTCCGTTACCTAGCAACAATGCATTCCAATAGGACTTCTTATCTAAACCACAAGAATTTGTGGAATGCAGGCCTCTTCCTCCCGGAGCTGTATTTTTCCAAGACGCAGCTCCCCGTGAACCAGTGAATTAATCCAACTGCGTTCACACTTTTAGCCCGAAATGCAGCAGCATACCTTGAACTTTGTTGCCCTGGAAAACCCTTCTTCTTTCCACCAGCTGTCTGTGGAGCCTCTGGCTTCTTTCAGACGCTTTTCTTCCTCCTTGGAGCAGAGGAGGACAATCCACCAGCCTCTCATGCAGATGTCCGATGAATCGCAACCATCCTCTGCTACCACTGTTGGAATTCTGCCTGGGTCAGAGGAATGTGCCACAAGCAGGCACCGGCAGATATTCCTGTCGACCTCCCCGCGTCTCCCAACCTCTGCTGATAAGCAGGCGAGGTCCGGCGATTCTTCTCAGATGTATGAGAGGAACACACCGTTCTTCCTCTCTCCCCTTTGGTGTCCCCAGGGAGGGGAAAGAAGCAGACAGAAAACTATTTACATCATTTATTTCTGCCTCTTACATCAGTACAGAGAATCATGTCTGCACTCAACAACAGCAAGGAGAAACTCCTCCCAAGTACATCCAGTACGGGTCATATGACACACACACACTGAGCTAACATCCGGTGCTCAGTACAGAATGGACTGCCCCTTTGTTCCCATGGCAACAGTCACAAACATCCTGTCTGGCTTTCCAGCCACAAGCAGCTGGCTGAGCTGCTAGAGCCTTTGCTTGCTGCAGCATTGGTGCTTTATGGTAACAGATTTGGCCTGCAGGCCAGCTGTTCCCCACCCCTAGGCAAAGCAGTAAGATTTGCAACTGAGCAAAGATTTGAGGCTAAGTATCCTTGGTCAAAGTCTGGCACCAGCCAATATACCGTACCTTGCTGGCTCTCAAATATTCCTTGATTGCAGACTCACATTTGTTTTGCTCCTCCTGGAGTACAGCTGGGCTTTACTGATGAATGAATGCTTCCTATATGTTTATAATCACTTTCAAATGTTCTCATCATTCACAAAGTAACATTTAGTAAGCAGCACTTCTAAAAATACTGTTTCACAATCTCCAGAAAAACCTTAGCAGCAATTGGTTTTTCTGGGCATAGCCAATTATAAATGACTAGGCATGAGTCAGGTATTTTTATGTATCCACAATCATTGAAATCAAATAAAGAGCTGGCTGAAATTGCTCTTCTACATTTATGCGATCAACTTTTGTCCAGAAAGCATATTTTTCATCATGAGGAACTTTCAGCTCTTAATTAAAGCACTGACCCATTTCCTCTAAGGGAGATTGTTATGCATTGCATGTTTAAGGTCTTGTTTTTGTTTTTACAAAAAATTCAGCAGAATTTGGTGAAACTTTAGGAAATGCTGCGGTTCTGAGAAATTTGGCTAGTGTCATCAAAACACTTCTGGCTTTCTCTCAAAAAGCATCACCTGACAAGAAATCCCCCAAGTCAGTTTGAACGTCACCAACAGAGCCTAATTTCTGTGGCAACTCTACTTGCAATATTCCATCCCCTTTTTGCCAGAAATTTCAGCAAAGTGATTAAACTTAGACGTTGCAGAATTTCATCCTTAGGCTATGATTATAATATGCTTTTCAACCATAGAAACTGTATCGACGTCAGTAGACTTAGGTGCTAAATGCATCCTTCCATAACGTAGGAACTTTAAGTCAATATCCACTGAGACACCTTGAGTTCAATAGGACCCTCCAGTATAGATTATTTTTAAGCTCTAAGAGATGATTCACTGAAAATCAATTGCATGCAACATTATGTGGTCACTTTAACGAAATTAGAGCAGACCAAAGAAGTTGCTAGGACTAGTGGGGAAGGGAGGGAATTGTCTTTCTTGGACTGGTATAATTTTATGTAAAATATGCTATGTTCCCTCCATTCCCTTATCTCTCCCCCACCCCTTTCTGCTTAATTGGCAGGTCACCTTGGCCTGTAGGCCTCACATTTTCATCAATATTTATTTTCAAAGCTGCACTGAAGTTATGAGGATAAACATTTAATTGCATGTCAAATGAGCATTCTGCTTCCAAACTGGACTCTAAACTCATTAGCCCTTAAGGAAAGATGCACTTTCAATTGCAAGATCAAATTAGAGCAATAGCTTCAAAACTCCTAAGCCAAAATGACGGGAAACAGTCCTGATTTGTCACAGCAAAAGTGCTCCCAGAGAAATTGTTGACATTAGAGTGGAATGATGTACATAAGCTGACAGCCCCTAATGCAGCTGGTAATTGTGGACTCTGAAGTAAAGTACTGTATTTGTAAAATAGAGGCTTGATTACATAGGGTGAAGCCAGATCATTTTAAAGCAGCTTGCTAAACATATAACACTATTCATCTGCTGTAAGAAAAGGAACTTTCACTACTAGTAAAGCATCACATGTTGAATGTCAAAACACAATTTATTATTTTGGTCCTTTGAAACTGTGCACAGTGGGATAGAGATGGGTTTTGCATTACAAAATATAGCCCTCCTTAGACATTCAAAATTCAGGTACGGTATATTGAATGTGTGAAGGTGGAGGAGGGGAAAGCATTATTACACCCACTGCCCGTACTCTCAACACCCATGCAATGATCCAACCTTCTGCACAGAACACAAGTGCATACAAGCTGTGTGCAAGCTGTATGAACAATCAGAGACCGGACTGCCCATAGACAGCAAATGCATCTACAAGTTTTTGTTTTTATAAGGTTCCTTGTTGTTTTTGCAGGTTCTTTCTGCGCAGCTCCAGAGAAGCACTTTGCTGAACTCTTCCTTGCTGCCTAGCACCCTTTGTTAGTTTCAATATCAATTTTCTTCTGAATGGGCGGACAATATATCCAGGCTTCTGCTAGCCTCTCCAATAGCCTGTTGCTAGTCCACCACCTGTCTCAGCTTCAACCTTCTCTCAAAGGTTAGTATCCTCAGACCCTTAACAGCAGTGGCTCAACTGGTGTATTGTGTTCCAGCCAGAATACCCTTCAACCAATTAGATTTGTGGCATATAATTCTCTCACCTCATCAGACCACTTCTCTTTTGCAATGAGTGATCAAGAATTGATGGTGATGATGCTGTTCATCATAAGATCTCAGGGCAGTTCGCAGATTTCTACCCAGCTAGCCCATCAGAAGTGAAATTTTTACAATCCTTTAACACAGTATAAAAGGAACCCAGCTTCTGAATCCAGTTTTTTGCAACTAAGTAACTGACACCTGACAGCTACCAACAGATGCTTAGTATTTCAAACTTAGCATTTCACATAACACCATATGCACAGTAAACTCTTAGATGCTCTATAGAAAACAAAACCTTCCACTATGAACACATTTTTAAATATGTGAGAGATTAAGATATTATTATTATTATTATTATTAATTGAATTTATATACCGCCCTATACCCGGAGGTCTCAGGGTGGTTCACATAAAAAGATCACAGTATACAAAATAAAAATAAAAGAAATAACTCAATAATACCCCAATAACTCAATAATACCCCACAAAAAGAGCCATATTTTATAATGTATAAATCTCCCTTGCCCATGCACGGCAATCATGCTAACAATTAGGCCTCTATGCACCTGCAATGAATATATGAAAATAAAGAGACATGCATTGTTTGGCCTTTAGATTGTTTGGGGGACACAATATAGGAAAGGACACAATAGAGTAGGACACAAACTGGGGAAAACGAATGTGTTATTGACTACTGGGGTTTAGACTGACAACCAAAATTATCTTCATTTGGGTACACAATGGCCTTTGTCTATGGATGAGGAATTCAATATGGTCAGCATCTTGATTTCAGTAACTGAGGCACCATCACATTTGACTGTGAGCAAGAAAATGAAGCTGGAATAGACTGCACAGATGAAATGGGTAGTGTTTTGCAAATGCGAATAGAGTTTCTTTTCAGTGGTTTCTGTAAAATTTGGTGGAAGTATATTCAACTAGGTACCTGGCTGAAGTAGGCGACATCAGCCTGTTGCTCGAGAGACAGTCTCTGGTGCTAATTTCCAGCCTAATTGTGATATTGAGCATGCCTTTAAATTTCCCCCATATGTGTATAGTTGCTATTATGTGTGCAGAATGGTCTTGGGATCGTATTGAAAACAACATTTTCCTCCACTTACAAAAGTTCTTCTATTAATAGAAACAAGATAAGAAGAGTGGTCACAACACAGGCAATTTCTCAACTTACTGTATTTCAAGCTTTCATCTACCATACAAATAACTTTAATTTGCTTCTCTGGTGTTCTTAAAAGAGACATATGCTAAGTCTGAACTGCTGAAAGCAAAATAGATAAATACTTGGAAAGAAAATGTTTGCAGTTAAAGAGTTTTGCATAGGTTTTTCAGCTGTGGCAGTACTGTTGAGTTTCAAGCACTTAAGAAAACTGGACTTTGGTGGTTCAAGGTAGTTTTTTTCGTGTTGTTTTTGTTTAGAATGTGTAACCAGTGAGGCATGAGCTCTGTTAAGTATAATTGTTTATTTGACACTAAAATGGGGAATGCCTAAAGGTGTATTACGGAAGGCTTTAACATGGGGAAATTCCACTGTAGTATACGAAGTGGTTTCTGAACTCCTTGATGGGTTGATAATTAACAATTGTTGTTTTCGGCTAGCTAACATGTGAGTGTTTAACCTTAGATCAGGTGACAAAGGTATTTGGTTGCAAATTTCCATTTTGAAATGTTCTCAAACTCTGTGGAAGCATGGATGTGTAAATGGCTCTCCAGGAAAACAACTCCAGGCAAAATGGAAGATGTAAGGAGTAAGACCTTTGCTTGGAATTATCTTTTATTTCTAAGATGCTGAGCCAATGCTGGACAGCACAAGAACTTATGTATGAACTTATTTGGATGTATCTTTGATGTTTTTTGTTCTGCTTAAAAGAAAGTTCTACAAGTAAAGTTTTGAATAATATCTAATGGGAGGAGTTAGTTTTTATGCATCTAGTCGCTTCAAGCTGTGCCATATTAATATCTGCAATAAGCACTCCCCTCTACCAACCAAACAACTCGGGGGGGGGGACACACAACTCTCAAATAATTTTTCAGTCATTCAAGTGGAACTTGAAAAGCCCAAATGAGTGAAGTTTATAGTCTTTCTTCCCTGCCTTATCTTACTCCCATGCAGGAGAACTTCCAAGAGGATATTCTTGCCAGGAATCATGAAGTTTGTAGTTTGAAAACTGCAGCCCTGACAGGAAGGGCTCTGTAGCAGTAGTAATAGTAGTAGAATCCAATTTCAAGTTAGGCCTCACTCCAATCTGATGTAGCCAAACTTTTTGATAGCATGTACAGACAGTATATCACTTGTCCCTGATAGCGCAATCTTATATGGGCTGACTCTGGCCCTAACTGTGAAAACAGCAGTGGCCAATTCATCAAGCTGCAACAGAGGGAGAAAAGGGAATCAGGGCTAGTCCATTGGTTCTGCTTAAACATTAGTTATAGTTCATTTCCCTTATCTGTTATTTACCAGTAGCCATTCCATCAGGTTTGCGAACTGATTCTCTATCAGTTAGTCATTATTAGAACTTCGTAAGAACTGGCTGAGTTTGCTTCTGCCTGTCCAGCTTCTCCTTCCTCCCTCCCTCTCCCCCTTTCCTTTTCTACCATGTCCTTTAAATTATAAACCTGAATGCAGGGACACTAAGTGTTTTCAGCTGAATATCAGGTTTAAAAGGCTTTAAATAAATGAACGCATGTCTAGATGTAGAGCTGGAAAAGGTTCAGAAAAGGTCAACCAAAATTATTGATGGGATGGAGCAACTTAACTAAGAAGAAAGGTTAAAACATTTGGGGATTTTTAGTTTAGATAAAATGTGAGTTAACAGGGACATCATAGAAGTATATAAAATTATGCAAAGCCTAGAGAAAGTAGAGAAAAGCTTTCAACCTCTGTCATAACACTAGTACTCGTGGTCAACAAATGAAGCTGAATGTTGGAAGATTCAGGACAGACGGAAGAAAATACTGTATTTTTCTGTGTATATGACTATATTTTTTCCCAAATTTGTAAAGTTTAGAACTGGAGGTCGTCTTACACACACAATGTTGCAATTATTTCTTTCTTAATTTTGGGCTCAAAATTTAGGGGTCATCTTATACATGGGGTCGACTTATATGCTGAAAAATACGGTACTTCTTCACAGCGTGCATAGCTGAACTATGGAATCTGCTGCCGAAGAAGTAGTGATGTTCAACTTGGGTGGCTTCAAAAGAGGACTTAAACAATTTCATGAAGAATAATACTACCAATGTGTATGTTCTATCTCCACTGTGAGAGGCACTATATCTCTGAATGTTAGTTGTTGGGAATCACAAGTAGGGGAGAGTGTTGTTGAGCACAGGTCCTGCTTCAAGGCTTCCCATAGGTTGGCCCCTGTAAGAAAAGGATGCTGTTGGCATAATCCAGCAGGCTCTGATTATTTTCTTAGTCCAATGTGTGGATAGAATTGCAGACCAGATATAACTTTTTTTGCAAATGTACAGTGACGTTATAGGTTTCCGAAGTTTAAATACAGATTAGATTGAACCAGAGCTTTTATTTAATCATTTTCTATTGAATACAATTTCTATTTCCCAAAGTTTAAATGTCTTTAGCACAGAGGGAACTGCTTCTCTTTATGACAGGAACAGCTGGGGTTCACTGCAACCCTTGTTATTAGCTAATATTCCCTGCTATTCTATTCTAGATTTAAGTTGATTTTGGCCTTCTGATCTCTGTCAAATCTTTGTTCCACAATAGCTTCAATCCCTGGCACATACAAGACAATGGCATTTGCTTTTTCTTATGACTGAGGTATCAGGCAGGAGATATGATTGCTTAATAAAGTAAGCATTTTAAAAAGGTCAAGGACTGTATCTTGACATCCTCTGCCAAGGAAAAATTATACATTTGTGTGAGGTTCATGCTCATTGACAGTGAAAAGCCCAGCTTCTATTTTCAGTCAGTCCATTCTTGCTTATGCCTCCATTTCAGCTCATCTGCTGAAAAACAAACATTTCCACCCTGTCACTCTGGAACACCAGTAACTCCATACCAGAAATGGACAGTTCTGTCAATGTCACTTGTCTCAGTAACTGAGAATTAATCAGCTGGGCGCTTTGCCTCCTCTTCTTCCTCTTTTTGCAGCTGCAGCCAGAGAAATTCAGTTCTCTTAGGTTCTCATTTTCCCCACCTTAAATTCAGTTCTCCACATTTCTGCAAGCCGTTGTTGTTGTTGTTGTCCAATTACATTTTTGTCAGCATTTTAGTGCGACTTTCTCCCAATAAACCCATTTTGTATGTAATTTTGACTAATGTGCTTGTTTGCAAAAAACCATTTTCCCTAATACAATGTTGCATTATCTTCACTAACACAACACTATCCCCTAATATATTCATTTGTAAGAAACATTGTTTAGTTCTCCAGAACTGCATCACAAAATCTACGTAAGTGTGAATTTCAAAGGGCATCTATATTTTGGAATGATTATGGCTTGGGAAACCCAGCCAGGAGGGCAGGGTATAAGTGATAAAATTATTATTATAAATTCTTCTTCTTCTTCTTCTTCTTCTTCTTCTTCATTGAAGTACATATTAAGTAGTTTCTCATTAAAATAAAAGTGAATTTCTCCTCATCCTTACTTGGTACTTTCCAATATCTCACTAATTAAAGTGGAGACAATCTTCTGTTTGAGGTTTTTATATGCTGTTTGTCATAATAGCTATTATTTTGGGTGGGGGGAAGTGTTACTGAAAACACGGCCTACATACATGCTGCCATAACTTACCTCTTCAGTAGAAGACAAACCCCCCCACACATAAAAACCTTGCTTGTAGATTTCATTATTTTTGCTTGCAATAGTTTTACAAGGGATTATGAGCTTTTCACTTACTTTTTGTACAGCTCCAATTAAACTTGGGGGGGATTTTACTTCTCCCTCATCAGAGCGGTTCCTTGTGATTTTTACCAGAGATAGCATTTTCTGTCTTTGACCTATGGACAGCTTTTAATAGATTTGATTTTTAATAGGTCACTTTCCTTCTCTGCTTCTTTATTCTTTAATTATTCTTGAATGAAGTTCGGGCTTCACTATTTCATTTTTAAACACACACCTGCTTTTCCTTTTCTTCGTCTTTTTACATGAACAAGTTTTCTATTGGAATTCTCCTGAATCCTCTGTCTTGCATTTTAGACGGATCTCAACTAACCCACATCTAATATCATAGAAGCCTGTTTCCTGGAATTTACCTTTGGCTCCTGTCACCTTAGATGTAGGTAATTTTAACATTGCTGGAACAGATCTGCATGGATACTCAGCCAACTGTGCCAGACTAATACAATAGCATTGAAATAAACTGCATTTAAAAGACATACAAGTGTATTTTAATTACATTTATTTGAATGAGATTTAGGTGTTTCTCTCTTTGTCTGAGTGTGCTCTTTAGGATTAACAATCAGGATATGATTTATGAACCAGTTTTGTTTTTTGTATTTTGTGTGTGTTAAATTACCATCTTTCTCCTGTCAAGATATGAAGTCATTGAATCAATTAATGCATTATTTAAAAATAATGATCATAGGTCAAAGCAGAGCATTCTATAATTGAGTAGTAGCTTTGAACTAAACAAGTAATTACTTGTCAGCCCCTGGTACAATCATTTATATTCCTGATCAAACATAGGTTAAGAAAAAACAGCCTCTGCCTCATTATGATACTCAAACTTTCATTATATAATGCTACATCTGTCAACTATGAATTTAATTGATTTACAGTGCTTTTGATTTTATCCTTTTCTTCCTTTTAGCAAAAAACAAGTGTGCTATATATGGGTTAATAGAAGTTGAAAGGGGAATGTGCATACATTCTGGTGGATGTTCACAGAAAGTCATGGGGAATATGCACAACAAAAATAGGATAGAGAGGGAATTTTGTACAGTGCCCGATCAATACATAAGGTGGAAGTAACATTAAAATTGCAGTGGTCATTAATTCTCATTAAGTACCAAGTTCCTCTCTCTCATCTGTAACACAACTTCTTCTTGGTGGAAAGCAAGCGTTGTGTCACCGAACTATGGCACAACTTGCCTCATATTCTGACATCATTACACTATGCATTTTTTTATTTCCACTTGGCACCATTTGCATCTGGCACTTGGAAATCTATAGCTGAATGATACCAGAACATGGGGCAAATTGTACCGTATGTTAAGGAGAGCGAGGGGGAACTCAGCGTATAATGAATGCAAGTTAACATGAACTGAAAACAACGAACGCAAGTGTAACAATGAAATAAGTCAAGAATCAGTAAGTGAAGTCATTTAATTACATCAAGTAATAAACTTATCTGGTAACGTCATGGCATGATCCACCAGGATAAGCAGCTGAGGATGCAGTGGACCTCTGGTTCAATTGGCTGATTCCCACCTCAGCTGGCATTAAGTCTCCAGCTCTGGCTCAGCTGAAAATACACCAGTGTAACTTGCTCATCTTAGCTGAGCCAAAAATGGCTGAGCTGAGGCAGGTCCACAGACATTTTTGCCAGACAAAAATGCTCCTCTTCAATCAGGCCTTTGGCTTATTAATATCTTATACCACTTTTAAAAGTGTTTGTGGGAGGCGCTGTAGGGAGGGTGTTTTGGTTGGTTTGATTGGGGTTTTTTTGTTCTTGTTTTTATCTTGCATTTTCTGCTTTTACATTGTATTTGTATGTTGGGAACCTCCCTAAGATCTGTAGATGAAGGGTGGTATACTAACTAACTAACTAACTAACTAACTAAGAACTTAATTTGTTCTGGAGGTCCGTTCTTAACCTGAAATTGTTCTTAACCTGAGGTACCACTTTAGCTAATGGGGTCTCCCGCTGCCGCCGCGCGATTTCTGTTCTCACCCTGAAGCAAAGTTCTTAACCTGAGGTACTATTTCTTGGTTAGCGGAGTCTGTAACCTGAAGCGTCTGTAACCTGAAGCGTCTGTAACCCGAGGTACCACCGTAACTAACTACCGAAGAATCTTGTACCACCAGAAAGATTTCATGTAGAAATCCAGTTGGACACTTCTCTTTGATATAGCTTGGCAACTATTCATGTTGGATCTTCCTTGCAGAAAATGTGAAATCAAACAAGCTGAAAAGAATTGATAGGGATAAATTACAAATTGCAGTTTGAATTGGATAGAGATAAGTGGAATCATTTCCAGATAAAAATGGAACAGTGATACCTAGAAGAGTGCCTGTAAATAGTACAAAATGAACTACTGGAGCCACGACCAGGCAGGGAGATGCCAGCTGTCTGTCAGGGAGGTCTAGTTCTGAGAGGACCAGATTGCCTCTGCCAGTGTGTCTAGATCATGTTCCCCTCCCCACTTCACTCTCCCATAGGTATCTGATTGGCAAGCCTGAGAACCAGATGCAGGACTAGACGGGCCATTGGCCTGATCCAGCAGGCTGTTCTTATATTCTTCCAGAAAGCATCCCCACTGCCAGGAGGTTTGAATTGCAGCTCTGCTTCACTGGGCAAGCCACTTATGCTTGTAGCGTATATACATGCAAGACCATTATGATTTGCATTACTGCAGCAACCCTATTTAAACTCAGTTTGCATAATTAGAAGTCCTTATTGCACAAGTTCCCTCTACGCATACACAAATGAGTAGAGGATGGAGAGAGGCCACATCTCCTGGCAGCTGCCTTTTGAGAGAAAAAATGCCCATTCAATTAAATACAGATTTAAATATGTATTTTGAGAGAAAAACATGCATTTAAATAAAAATTTTAGAGGATGAAAAATCTCATATCAATGCAGAAATGGAACAGAACAGAGTTATAGCTAAATAAAAAACATGAAAGTGACACAGACCAGGATTTGCCTATCCCTATATATATAATAGGGATGCGGTTGGTGTTGTGGTCTAAACCACTGAGCCTCTTGGGCTTGCTGATCAGAAGGTTGGCAGTTCGAATCCCCGCTCCCGTTGCTCTGTCCCAGCTCGTGCCAACCTGGAAGTTCAAAAATATGCCAAAAGTGCAAGTAGATTAGGTAAACGGCGTTTCTGTGTGCTGCTCTGGTTTTGGTGTTCCATTGCGCCAGAAGTGGCTTAGTCATGCTGGCCACATGACCTGGAAAAACTGTCTGCGGACAAACACCAGTTCCCTTGGCCTGTAAAGCAAGCTGATCGCCACAACCCCAGAGTCATCTGCAACTACCTTTATATAATAGTAGGGCCTAATTGCACAAGCATTTATTTGGGTATTTTCTAATCCATCCTAGCAGTTCTGGTCACTGCGGGAGAAGTCTCATGAGCCCCAGACTTGCTCCTACATCCGGCTGCATGTGAAACTTCAGTGCAAGCCAGATCACAAAAGGAACTGGAATGCTGCTTTCTCTTCTCTGAAAATAACTCTCTTGTTCTCAGCGGATTTGTCCTTTGTTAACTTCCATGCTAGAGGTTCTCTGCATGGCAGAGAACACATAAGCTCTCAGCTCATTCTCACATCTGGTTGCATATGCCATCTATGTGCCAGGTCACAGAATGACTCAGAACACTGAAAAAAAAATACTTCTTTCTCTTAGGGGATTGGTACTTTGAGATTCGGTGTGCTTATCACCTGTACATTGTCACTTGGTAAGCGTGATCCATTGTTTAATGATTCAATATCCACAAAATCACTTTTCCACCACGTTCCTATGTATGTATTCCTTCAGAAGTCAAGGAAATGAACAACTATCTGACTTTTAGAAGACATCAGAAGGCAGCCCTGTTTAGGGGAGTTTTTGATGTTTTATCGTGTTTTTACTATTCTGTTGGGAGGCTCACAGAGTGGCTGGGGAAACCCGGCCAGATGGGCAGGGTATAAATAATAAAATTATTATTATTATGTATAGAAAAAGGACCAGGACCAGCACCCTGCTTTCAATACTCTTTCATCATTAAGCCCTTCATGCAGTGTAATTCAGAACAATGTGAGTCTAACCACGTCAACGCTGCGCCTATAGGGACCGTATGGAAGGGAAAGGTGGCGCGATCTTGCTGCCATCATGTGCAATTGCCAGAGGCCATTAAAGCAATATGAATCTCTGCCAAGCACTCTGTGAATTTATGAAGTGCATCCAGAGGCAAGCCGCCAATGGCATCATTCCTGCTGATCCAACGCTAAAGAAATTGGGGGAAAGAGTGCAATAGGACTGGGCAAATGGAGATATCCCCCAGATACAAAGGGTGGGTTAAAAAAAAAATAGAACCTACAGCGTTTAGTGACATTTGGAAGGAAGCATGTGAAGAATTTTCTTTCTTCTAAAAGGAGAGCAGCGCTGCCTTGCAATTGCATAGAGCAGTAGTGGCCCTGCTGAGAAATATATGGACTGTGTTCCGCTCATTTTATTTTCTCATGTTGAAAACAGCTGATGAGTTCTCCAGCTGAGGCAGAACTTCTACAATTAGATTTCCTTCTGTTCGTTTGTTACGTTTCTATCCCACTCTTCCTTCAAGGAGCTCAAGGTGGCAGACACAGGGATATCCCATTTTTAAGCAGCAATAGCAAAAACAGCAACCATGTGAGACAGAGTATTCTGGGAGATAATGAATGGTGTTTGAAGAAGGGTGGGATACTCAGGGGGGAAGGTGGAAAGACTCTTGGAACTCTCCTCTGGCCATGCCCCTCTCCCAATACCACACACCTTCCTGTCCCACATCTAACCATGTGCTTCCCTGCTCTCCACTAAAATTTCTCATGGAACACTGATAATGCCTCTTGCTTGCCTGCATGAAGGGTGTGAGGGTATGTAGAAACTAGACTAATGTACAAAGGTAAAAATTGCATTTGTTGCTCTGCTAATTTTTGCTTTTGATCTCACCCACCACTGTCATTTCCCCCCTGGATGGTTTGAATAGGTGGTAATGTGACCCTGGAACAGCAAAATGCTCCCCACTCATGTCCTGTCTCTAGAATATCCAGCCGAGCCTTAAATCAAACAGAATCAAACTGAGAGTCAGTTTAAATCAAGAATTACCAACAAGCATACCTCTAAAGCTCTAAATGGCCTGGGACCACGACACCTCCGTGCAGCCTATTTTAATATGTGTGGTACATGGTCGGATGAATATCCTTCTTCTTCTCAATTTTCTCAAGGGCCTAAAAGAGACAGGGTCTTTTAAACTAAAACAGCCTTATTGAATGTCCTCGCTTGACCACAGTGACCCTCATATAGGAAACACCTGGCTTCTTAAGAGAATCTTCAGAAATCATGTGGCATGAATTTGTTTCCAATGTTCATAGCATCATAGAACTGTAGAGATGGAAAGGGACTACAAGGGCCATCTAGTCCAATCACCTGCAATTCAGGACTCTTTTGTCCATTGTGGGGCTCGGACCCATGACCGTGAGGTTAAGAATCTCGTGTTCTATTGTTGATTGTATAGTTTCCTGTGGGGTTTGCTGTGATGTGGTCCAAGCTATTTAGAGCTTTAAAGGGAAGAATCAGTACTTTGAATGAGTAGTGCTGCTACATAATTGTTATCCCCTTTAGATAGCCATGTATATTGTGAAGCGCAAAATTAACTTTTCTCTTCTATCTACCACCATAACTCTTTGCTTCAAAACTCCTTCTACATTCTTGATGTGTTAGAGAGAGAAAAAACCTATCAAGCCAGCTAACAAACAAAACTTTGTGGACTCTGATTTAATTTTTCTCTCTCTGAAAATGTGCAGTACAGTGGTACCTCGGGTTAAGTACTTAATTCGTTCTGGAGGTCTGTTCTTAACCTGAAACTGTTCTTAACCTGAAGCACCACTTTAGCTAATGGGGCCTCCTGCTGCTGCTGCGCCGCTGGAACATGATTTCTGTTCTCATCCTGAAGCAAAGTTCTTAACCCGAGGTACTATTTCTGGGTTAGCGGAGTCTGTAACCTGAAGCGTATGTAACCTGAAGCGTATGTTACCCGAGGTACCACTGTATAGACAACTCCCATTTTGTGTGCATTCGAGGCCCGAAGGACTGCTGATGCACACACCATTTTCAGCCCCAGAAGGTGGGGGGCAGTTTTTACACATGCCCCACCAACATGTTTGGTACCATGGAATGCAACCCATGCACAAATGGGGGAGTTGCCTGTAATTGAATTTAAAAACTCACATAGCACCATCATGACTGCAGGAATAGAATAGCAACCACTTCTGCTGCTCTGATATGAAACTTGGAAATAGAAAAGGGATAATATAATAATAAAATAAGCCTTTGTAACCAAGTCTGAATTGAACCTGGAAACTGACAACCAAGGTAGGTGGGCCAATACCAAGTAAAATGCTCAATCCAACCAGAAGCATTTTGAATTAAGTGAAGTTTCCAGACACTGTTCCTAGACAGCTCATGCCTCTTACTAAAGCATGAATCCTTTTGGCCTATCCAGAAAAAAACCTTATACATATGGCAGTACCTGGGCATTCAGATAATGCAGTGAGCAACTCTCCTCTGTGTGTGAGTTTCAGACTAATATGATACTTTAATTGATTTGCTTCTTGTGCACACTTGTAAGTCTGGAAATCACTGAGCTAGAGCTTTTTCATCAGGTGTATAAAGCAGTCTGGGAAGTTGGCAGGTATCTATAAATGAACACAATGGGGGACAAGGGAGAGACTCCAACAGTGGTGCTAAAGGCAAAGGAAATGCAGGCAGTACAACATATGATTGCGTCACTGTTAGATGAAGTACAGATGGATGTGCAAACCATTGTTCCGGATCAATGTGGAAGCATTAGATCATTTCCTTATTTTAACTGATATTTTGGTCTTCTCAACATGCATATCAAAATACCTCACAAATGCCAAATGTATGGAACAAAGCCACTTGTCAGGTGTTGTTGCGGTTGCTCGAGAGTAAGCAGGCATGACTCCGACCTGTGTTTAACAAGCTTTATTTTGGTGCAAACTATTTACAGTGAAGAGCCCCAAGGCTCATGTCTGGCTCAATCGCTAGCAGAATCCGGGAGTGGTCTTTTTTTGTACCTCCCCCAACATAAAAGTTTCGTTACCCCCAACCTTTTCTGCCTCTCCCTGCGCCTCAGACTACTGCGCATGATGGGCAATGGCAAGGGTGTGCTTCCCCCTTTCCGGCTTGCTCAGGAGCGGCGTTAAGGCTCTCACTAGCATCCTCTGGTCCTTGCACCTCTTCTCCACTGGTGAAGAAGAAGAAGAAGAGTTTGGATTTGATATCCCGCCTTTCACTCCCCTTCAGGAGTCTCAAAGCGGCTAACATTCTCCTTTCCCTTCCTCCCCCACAACAAACACTCTGTGAGGTGAGTGGGGCTGAGAGACTTCAGAGAACTGTGACTGGCCCAAGGTCACCCAGCAGCTGCATGTGGAGGAGCGGAGACGCGAACCCGTTTCCCCAGATTACGAGACTACCGCTCTTAACCACTACACCACACTGGCTCTCAAAAAAAGACTGGGGCTTTCCTCCTCCCCGGAAGACGAACTGCTTCACAAGATTTTCGGAGGCTCCCTGTAACACAACTGCCCTTCTATATCTCGCCTCTGAGCCGATGGCAGTTCCCTGACACCACTCATTCCCAAATTCCTCACAACCAGATAAAGGCAGGGCGGTTAGTAGTAGCGAATTGCAACCATCTAAGAAAACCAGAGAAATTCCCTGCTTTCATTTAATCAAAAATTGTGGTTTCAGACACCATTCTGGTTGACATAAAGACAGTGACATGATTCATTGATAAATGCAGACCGCCTGGTTGTTTAATCATATTTTAACAGGCCATCTGAATCCACCTAGGGATGCAGGGGCACAGAAAGAGATTGGATGTTCTGGGTCTCCCAACCCCCTAAAATTGTATCTGAAGGTGGCCCATGGGCAGATACTTCAGTTCTGCCTCTTGTATTAGAACAATGCCTGCCATACAGGGCTGACGCTAGGAAATGGTTGGTAGCCACTTGGCCTTGCTCAGCGCTGCACAAGAAATAAATAAATGAACAGGGTTGAGGTAGGTTGTCCAAGGATGCCAACCCCAAATAAAGACATTTAGAAGCACATTCATGATGCTAAAGATTTTACCAAAATGATCAAGGGGATTGAGCAACTCTCCTATGAGGAAAGGTTTCAGCATTTGGTATTTTTTAGTTTAGAGATAAGGCAAATAATAACATAATGCATGGCACAGAGAAAGTGGATCGAGACAACTTTTTGTCCCTCTCTCATGATAGTGGAACTTGTGGACACGAAGCTTAAAGTTGGAAGTTTCAGGATAGGTAAAAGAAAGCACTTCTTCACACAGTGCATCTGTCCATCTCAAGAGACAATGGAGTGTGCCTCTGGGGGGTGTGTGAAGTCAAACTGCTGGAGAATCACAGTGCCTGCTGCGGCTACAGAGAGAAGTAACTCATAACTCCTGCCTCTCTGGAGCACAAGCAGAGTAGTGGGCATGGAGGTCCTGGGCCACCCAAATGACCAAACCCACCCCCTAGGCCTCACTGATGTGGTCCAAATGAAAGCAGTGCAATACATCTGGTGCCAACCTGGCTGTTGGAGTTGCCAGAAGGAAGCATACAAGGCGCCATCCAAACATGTTAGGGACTCCACTCCTGATTTGTGTAGGTTTTACTCCTTAGCCTTTTCTTCTCCTGAAGATGCCCCACAAGGCAGTGGAGGTTTAGAATCAGAGTTTTCCTTGTCCTAGATGGACTACCTTCCCATGTTAACAAGCACCATCTGCCCTTCTGCCCATGCAGTAACTGTCTTCTTGACTCTTGGACCCACTATTGGTCTCGTCCACTAAATCTGCCAGAGCCTGTCTTCACATGCAGAGGAAATCCCTAATTCACTGAGGGTTTGAGACCCATCAGCTACCCCCAACTGGTTTAGCTGGCCAGTCAAAGCCGTTTCCCTGGGAGTGGCCACTGTTGCATGCTGGCAGCCTCTACGAGTGACAGGCAAGAGCTGAGTGCAGGGTGAGGACCAAAGGTGAACAAACTACCCCAGAAGGAGCACAATGTGTCCCTTACCAGAGGTACTACCCTTTATATGGAGTTTATGGAATTTAAAGGTGTAAAGTCCTTTAAACTCAATGCAGTTTGCTTCTGAGCAAGCATGCATAGGATTGGACTGACACATGTGTTGTGCATTTCTCTTTTAATATATGTCACAAAATGCAGCCACCATTATGTTTTTAACGTGGCATTGAAGACACAAAGGTAATAGATTGTACAAGTAAAAGTGAACAAAGAGACAGCTTTTGGAACTCTAATAACCATCAGACACTAATGAAGCATTAGAATGCTGTTGTGATTACACGCTTACAAGCCATTTGCAGCCCTAAGTTCATAACATTGTACATGCTTCTAATGCCGGAGTGCCATGAGCTGCCTTTTCATTATATATTATTGTCTCATATTTATGATGTGACATTTTTGCTAAATACGGCTAAGGAAAAATCCATCATGAAAAGGTCTGTTAGATTATAGGCTCCAAGAAGCTGCCCTTTTAGCACAGACATAAATTTGCTTCAGCTAATAACATGGCCTGTTTGGAATGTAATCAGCACACTTACAGGTAAGAAACTTCCAGGGGAGGCCATTGTAGCCTTTAAAGCTAGAACAAGTCACCTTGAATTAGGGGGTGGGGGGAGAAAAATATATTTACATTTAACCTTAACTACGAAGTTTAGCTCAACCCCCCCTATTTTGCAATGTGAGTTCAGGACTGTTCCTTCTGCAAGGTCTTCCGGAAGTGACACAAATGAAAGAACACATCAGGAGAAAGAGAATTTAATTTTCATTATGGAAGATAATAATACTCGTAATGACACAAAAGGTACAGTCCGCGATTTGCACTGTGAGGCTGTGCAAATACATCACCCCTCATTATTCAAAGGGTCAGTTCACAGGAGATTTCCTCCTAGCCCACATTTGACAAGCAAGCAGTACTTGCATAGAAATGGCAAATGATTTTATTGGTAATTTTAATGTATATTTAATAATAATAATAATTTATTTTTTTTATTTTTTTTAATGATATTTATTAAAATTTTCAAAGGATACAAAAATTACACAAAAACAAAGAGTAAAAGTACAAAAAATAAAAATACAAAAAAATAGAAAATACAGAAAAAAGAATAAAGAAGAAACAAAACAAGTTCATTATTTTCAGACCCTTAACTGTCATTACCTTCTTTCTTAGACCTCCTCCTCCTCCCTTCCTTTGTATTCTAGTTATTAATTATCCCAGCAAATCCTTTCCCCATGTTTCATAAAATTCTATCATTACATTACCCTCGACTAATTTAATCCAATCTTTCTATAATAAACTAAACCTTAAAGTTTAAAACTGAAGTCTTAACCTTACCAGCTTCTTGTGATCATAATATTCTTTCATAATTCTTTATGCATCTTTACTAAAGCCAGGTAATTTCTTCCAACATTTTTCTATCATTCATCAACTTTGTAAAACATTCTAATAATAAAAAAAGAGAAAGAGAGATATAAACAAGTCCAATCTTTATCCAACGTCCCTTTCTCCTGGTTCCGGGATTTGTCAGTCCTTATTAACCCGGTAACCTTATGTCCGAGGCCCTCAAGTCACTTCCATGGCCCTTCCACAGCTCTTCTTCATACTTATAACTGTAATTTCCCTTATCTCCTCGTGATAACTCCAGCTTGACAATGTCTCTTGCTCGTGGTAACTCCAGCTTAGTAATGTTTTTAACCCTTCTCGTCAGATCAGACCCTTTTCCATATTCATCGCTGCATTCCATGTAGTATTTAAAAGCATGTTTCAAGGGCCCTCCAAAGTTGAGAGCCCCCACAGTCCCAAACATATCGCAGCCCATTACCATATTTAAAAAGTCCAGACATCCCAGCATAGGGGGGTCAATCCAGCCCCCCATTTCCAAGCCACACCGAACTTTCCCTTTCCAGATCTGGCTTTTTCCAAGTTCATTTGTCCAGTCCGAAGGATCATACTCCTGTTGGGTCTGTTCTGTCAAAACACACTCCTGATTTACTGCCACAAACTCCTGTTCTGTCAAAACACACTCCTGGTTTGAATCCTGAGTAGGCTCCACATATTTTCCCACAGTCTGATCAAGACATTCCACTGCCTGTTTAAGATTTCTAGTCGAAATGGCCATTCGGTTCACCTTATCATGTAATTCTTCCAGTAGAGCATTTGTTTTGTAAAGAACTTGCACCAAGGTTTCTGAAAACATTGTTCTGCACAATCAAACACTTTCCCATGGTTATTTTGTAACAGATGTCAATTCCCTGGAGTTAGTTACAGTTTCAAAAGCTCCCCCTAGGGGGAAGACTTATATTTATTTTTGCTACAAAATTTCCCTTTTTTTTCCAAAATACATAGGATACTTTGTCCATATATATTCCTTTAGAGTGCGAAAGGGAACAGTAGAATCACAAAATTTCTCTTCTTTTAGCTGTCTGTCAAAAAACAATTATATTGGTACTTGCATAGAAATGGCAAATGATTTTATTGGTAATTTTAATGTATATTTAATAATAATAATAATTTATTTATACCCCGCCCATCTGGCTGGGTTTCCCCAGCCACTCTGGGCGGCTTCCAACAAAACACTAAAATACAATAACCTATTAAACATTAAAAGCTTCCCTAAACAGGGCTGCCTTCAGATGTTTTCTAAAGGTCTGGTAGTTCTTTGTCTCTTTGACATCTGGTGGGAGGGTGTTCCACAGGGCGGGTGCCACTACTGAGAAGGCCCTCTGCCTGGTTCCCTGTAACCTCACTTCTCTCAGCAAGGGAACCGCCAGAAGGCCCTTGGCGCTGGACCTCAGTGTCCGGGCAGAACAATGGAGCTGGAGACGCTCCTTCAGGTATATTGGACCGAGGCCATTTAGGGCTTTAAAGGTCAGCACCAACACTGAATTGTGCTCAGAAACCGTTTATGTAAACTACTTAGAGGTTTTGATGATTAAGAGACATATTCAAGTGGTATATAAATTCATGTTAAATAAATAAGCCAATGAGATCAAGGGGCTAGAAGCAGCTTCCCTGTAATGAAAGGTCATAGCATTTGTAGCTTTTTAATTTAGGGGGGAAACAGAATTGAGGTATGCAAGATATATAAGATTTTAAATGGTCGTGGAGTGGGTAGGAAGAACTTTTTCTTCCTCTCTCATAATGTTAGAGCTTGGAGCCATCAAATGAACCTGTATGTTAGAAAATTAGAGACAGACAAAAGAAAGTGCTTCATCACGTTGTTAAACTATGGAACTTGCTACAACAGTATGTAGTAATGGTTGTTGGATAGCTTTAAAAGGGTTTAGATAAATTCACGAGGGATAAAGCTATCAATTACTACTTCTTATTCTTTGGTGATCATTCGTATCCAAGTAAAATTGCCTTCCATAAGCATGGTTTTAAAAGTGACTGTGGAGGCCAATTCTGGACCCACACATCCTTCTACAGTGAGGACATAGGTTTCTGGGTAAGAGTTGATCATGGTGAGGGTTTGCCAAGCATGCCTTCCTCTTAGCATGTTTCTCCCTTTTGACCTGAGTTCAAGTGTCTTCAAAACTCATGACATCTTTAGTAAAGGCTGTTCTCCAATTGGAGCGCTCGCAGGCCAGTGTTTCCCAGTTGTCAGTGTTTATGCTACATTTTTAAAGATTTGCCTTGAGAAAGCCTTTGAACCTCTTTTGTTGACCACCAGCATTACACTTACCATTTTTAAGTTCAGAATAGAGTAGTTGATTTGGAAGATGATAATCAGACATCCGCACAACATGACCAGCCCAACAAAGCTGATGTTGAAGAATCATTGCTTTGACACTGGTGATCTTTGCTTCTTCCAGTACACTGGCATTAGTTCGCCTGTCTTCCCAAGTGATTTGTAAAAATTTCTGGAGACACTGTTGATGGAATCTTTCAAGGAGTTAGAGATGGTGTTTATACGTGGTCCATGTTTCACAAGCATACAGCAAGGTTGGTAGTACAATAGCTTTGTAAACAAGTGCTTTGGTTTCCCTGCAAATGTCCTGGTCCTCAAACACTCTGCACTTCAACTGGGAGGAAGCCGTCCTCGCAGAGGTCAGGCAATGCTGGATTTCAACATCAACGTCTGCCCTTGTGGAAAGATAACTGCCCAGGTAGCTGAAGTGACCAACATTTGTTGCAATGCAGATGCATTGTTAAGTGCTTGTTGGTGCAGCACTTTGGTTTTTTGGATGTTGAGCAATAGGCCAAGTTTTTCCATAAGCTTCTGAGAAGACATTTAGGATGGTTTGGAGGTCATCCTCTGAGTGTGCACACACTACGTTGTCATCAGCGTACTGAAGCTCTATGATGGAAGTTATGGTAACCTTACTCTCTGCTTTCAGCCTGCTTAGATTAATGAGCTTTCCATCCGTTCAATAAATTATTTCTACTCCGGAGGGGAGTTTCCCTTTGATAAAGTGTACCAATGACTACTAGTCATGATGGCTGTGCCCTGCCGCTATATTGTATGAGATACACCTCTGAATGCTAGCTACTGGGGAGGACATGTGTGAAAAATGATGATGGGCTCATGTCCTACTTGCTGGCCTTTCTTAAGCATCTTGCTGGTCACTGTGAACAGGATCCTGGACCTGATCCAACAGATTTCTTCTTAAATTGTTACTATTTATGTGATTTATTATCTGCTGTTCACCAGGGATGGTCACAGTAATTAAAAAAATACAATATCAAAAATACCGTATTTTTCGCCCCATAGGACGCACTTTTTCCCCTCCAAAAATGAAGGGGAAATGTGTGTGCATCCTATGGGGCGAATGCAGGCTTTCGCTAAAGCCTGGAGAGCGAGAGGGGTCGGTGCGCACCGACCCCTCTCGCTCTCCAGGCTTTGCGGAGAGTTGCCTGCATGCTGAAGCCTGGGCGCGCTGAGCTCAGCACGCCCAGACTTGGCGCAGCTCTCCGCAAGGCGCGGGAGCCTGGCGCTGGGCTCCCATGGCTTGCGGAGAGTTGCCTGCATGCCGAAGGCTGGGCTCGCTGAGCTCAGCGCGCTCAGGCTTCGCGCAGCTCTCCGCAAGGCGCGGGAGCCTGGCACCGGGCTCCCACGCCTTGCGGAGAGTTGCCTGTTCTGGGGGCTGGGGTCGGGGGAAGCTCGGGCTTCCTTTATCTCCCCCCCCAAAAAAAACTAGGTGCGCCTTATGGGACGGTGCGTCCTATAGGGCGAAAAATATGGTAGTTTAAAACCAAATTACAGACCTCCGAAGACTGCTTTGGAACAACTAAGAATTGGCTTGATGGGAGAACAACCACGTGGGTGGGTGATTAATTCTGGTTGCTTGCTGAAGAAAAAGACTTCAGTACAGTGCCCTGTTCTTATGACAAGTAAAGGCCAGCTTGCAGCAGGCTGCAAGCCATGCTGTGCTCACTCTATTCTTTATTGTAAGGTTTGGGAGGGGAATTCACCTGTGCAAGCACTTTTCCTCAAATGCTTGTAACATCCCTAACATATAGATTGCCCTTGACAGAAAGCAAGTAATACAAATACAATGGGAAGAATAGAATGTCAGAACAAGAATGACATCACTATGAAAATTAATGATGTGGAAATCAAGGCACAGACAAAATGTAGAGCAATGATAAAAAGAAGAAATAAATTGCAACTTTCCATGCAAAAGAAGATAAAAGGAAATGCACATAACATTAATAGAAATAAGAGCCATAATTTATGCTGTTTACAAGGCAGCTGATAAAAGTTATCCCTGTCAGCTGAACTTGTTTTAAAATGGACCATTGTTTCTTTAGAAAATATTTAACATGTGTGGATAATTAACTTTCCTAACTATTGTGGTTTCTTTGTCATTTGAGGACAAACACAATTTCCCCTTAAAACATATTTTCTCTCCTCATGAATATTTGAGTTCCCTGCCTGACCTAAAAATAATGAATAGAAAATTGTAGACTATTAAAGCCATAAATCTGTCTCAGACGATCTGATAAAGCATTGAAGCTTTAGGACAGGAGATGCTGTCCAATGTCAAAGTAGACTTCATGATTTGGCACTTTGCTCTATATCTTGATTTTCAGAACAACCAAGTTTTTGCTATCTAGAATTTTGCTCTACAGGTCAGTGAAAACTAACTGATCCCACCTTCTAAAAAGCAATAAATAAAGCATGAATCAGATCATATATATATATATATATATATATATATATATATATACCATTTAGGTATTTGTCTGTCACCTTTCAGGTGAAGATGGGGAAGCTATGGCCCTCCAAATCCTGTTGGTCTATAACTTCCATCATCCCTAACCACTGTCATGTTACTTGAGCTTGATGGGAAGTCCAACAAAATTTGGAGGGTCATAGGTTTATCACATAAAAAGTAGAGACATCACCTTGCCAAAAAAGGTCCATATAGTTAAAGCTATGGTTTTCCCAGTAGTGATGTATGGAAGTGAAAGCTGGACCATAAAGAAGGCTGATCGCCGAAGAATTGATGCTTTTGAATTATGGTGCTGGAGGAGACTCTTGAGAGTCCCATGGACTCCAAGAAGATCAAACCTCTCCATTCTTAAGGAAATCAGCCCTGAGTACTCACTCGAAGGACAGATCCTGAAGCTGAGGCTCCGATACTTTGGCCACCTCATGAGAAGAGAAAACTCCCTGGAAAAGACCCTGATGTTGGGAAAGATTGAGGGCACAAGGAAAAGGGGACGACAGAGGACGAGATGGCTGGATAATGTTCTCGAAGCTACCAGCATGAGTTTGGACAAACTGCGGGAGGCAGTGGAAGACAGAAGTGCCTGGCGTGCTCTGGTCCATAGGGTCACGAAGAGTCGGACACGACTAAACAACAACAGGTTTATCACCCCTATTTTGAAGCACAGTGTGTTCCATAAAACATAAAAATGCAATATACCTACTCATTAAGAATGCACTCATCCCACCCCCACCTCCGAATAAAGCACCATCCACAGACAATTTGATCGAATAAAACTAAATAACAATAGCATTGCTAAGCACAGCAATATCAACTACAGCAAGCCAGTAACACACCGTTAAAAACAGGCTAAAAGAAATCCCAGCACCATTTCCACAGCACCAACTACATAATTTATGAAAAAGCAAGTCGAAAATAAATGGGTCTTCAAAACCCACTTATAAACCTGGAACAAACTGTGCTGCAGGCCTGCATTAAGAACTCTGCCTGGACTGGAGGGGGCGGCGGAGACCCTGCTAATAAACCATATAAGTTTCCAAACCTGTGGGGGGGAGGGCCTGGAAATAATAGACAAGGTTCAAGAGACATAACTACCAGCTTTTAATTATGGCAAAGCTTGGCATGCATTAACACCAGGCTGCTAATATCTATGCTTAGCAACACACCATTTGTTGCTTGTTTTTTGCAATGAAGCATGCTGTGACATTCTCCTCTTCATATTCGATGTTCTGTATCAGGGCTGGGAGACCTCGGGTCAAACAAAGGGGGCAAAACACAGCTCTCCAGGCTTCTCCATTGGTCCCCCCCCCCATTCCCTCCCCACCTGCCCTTCTTGAGTACATTTTCATGGCTTGAGGGTCTCTGGAAACATCTCTGACTTTTGCAGAGCTGGAAGAGTCACATCCATTGCTCTGTCCACTTTCTCATCTGACCCCAGCCATCAGTGGCATATAGGACCTGAGCATTTTCCCATGAGAAAATGTGGACCACTGGCTGAAAATGGTCTCCCCACCCTGCTGGGGTGAGGAGAATCAAGCAGGAAAAAGAGACCTGGCTGTATAAAACTCACCTCAATCTAATTACATTTGTTAAATTAACAACTGTAGTTTTCCTACAGACTGAAAAATAGCAGTACAGCTCACATAAATATTATCAAGCATACAGAACAAAGAGGATGAATTTGAATCACAGTACCTGACTTTTAGGTGCCGAACACATTTCCAGGACATTGTTTTACTCAGTGTGATAGAGCTACTAGAGATCAGTGTGGAGCTCACAGGAAGTGTCAAAAGTTTTCTTGAGCTCCCCTCTCCTCCCCCCCCCCACAAAAAAAAAAAAATCCCCAGGAGCCAGCACTTCATGAACTCACAAAGAAACTAAATAGAAATTAATATTTTTTGACTGTAGATTGAAGTGTTTTTAGGTATTCTACCTCAGAATAAAATTGTGTAAATGGGTCATAAAGTATGGAGAGTCCAAGCTGTTTAAGACTCTATAATACACAACCAACTACAGTGGTACCTCGCAAGACGAATGCCTCGCAAGACAAAAAACTCGCTAGACGAAAGGGTTTTTTGTTTTTTGAGCTGCTTCGCAAGACAATTTTCCCTATGGCCTTGCTTCGCAAGACGGAAACGTCTTGCAAGTTTGTTTCCTTTTTCTTAACACTGTTAATACAGTTGCGACTTGACTTTGAGGAGCAACTCATAGAACGCGGTGTGGTAGCCTTTTTTGAGGTTTTTAAAGACTTTGGTGATTTTTGAAGCTTTTCCAAAACTTTCCCGACACCGTGCTTCGCAAGACGAAAAAAATCGCAAGACGACAAAACTCGTGGAACGAATTAATTTCGTCTTGCGAGGCACCACTGTACAAATAATAATAATTAATAATAATAATAATAATAATAATAATAATAATAGATTTATTTATACCCTGCCCATCTGGCTGGGTTTCCAGCCACTCTGGGTGGCTCCCAATTGAATATTAAAAACACAATAACATTAAACATTAAATATTTGAGTGATGCTGCTGGAAATTTCAACATTTTTAACATATGCAAGCGCTGTACTCATCTCAGCTTCATTATGGGAACCGAGTGTGGATTTAGGGAGGTTCAGCTCTTGCGGCTTTGACTGAGCAATTAATCAGTTAAAGGTTTGTTGTTTTTTACATCGCCCTACCATCATATTGCCGAGGCAGTTTGAAAAAGGAATAAGGGAATAAAAATATAGGTGCGATTCAATAAACTAAATCTGACATAATAAAAACAGGTTAAATTGGTCAGCAGGATTAAAATTGCTGAGCCATCCTCATCATTGTCCATTTGCCTTTTCCCGTTTTCTTCCTGCCATGCATATAGAGTGCTGGTCAATTAACTTTGATAATTCTACTTAACTGGCATTATCTGATCTTCGAGAGCCACCTGCCACATTGCACCTGTATAAAGAGACTATGGGTGACATTTGGAGTCTCATTATTTCTTGTATTCCTCCTTGCTAACTCTGAATCCCCACAGTAAATCTTATCTTTCTTCCGTGCCTCCTGCTTCTATCTAAGTGGTGGCCAAAGCTGCAGCACTGCATGAGGCTGTTTGAAGAAAATCAATGATCCTATGCTCTGTAGTTCAAAGTTGCGTCAAAAATGCTGAGCCCTTAATTTGCGCCTAATCATTTCGGAACTGCTTTTGCTCAGCTGGTCAACTGAGACAGAGATGGAGCAGTGCAGAGCAAACCAAGTTTCCTGGACTCTCTAGTAATGAATACGTGTTTTTGGACAGAGCCCCCAAGGACCCTGAAAAACACAGAAGGTCTGTATTTATAAAGCAAACAGCACAAAGATAAAAAAGCCCTCCAAAGAATAGGGAGACAACAGCTACTTCTCTGACCCTTGTTTTTCAAAGCATTCTTTCCAAGAGATATTTCTCTTCAGCTTTCAGCCACTGGAGGTGGCACATTATTTTTTTGATAAAAAAAATTAAAAATGCTCTTTATTAAAGGTATTGCAAAAAATAATAATCTATTAACAATAAAAAGATAAACAACGTCTCCATAGTCATTACATTATTGCAATACAACATGACAGTGGATTTTACTTTGGCAACCAAGTTGGCAGGAAAGTGTCCCTCCAGAAAGATAGTGGCATAATAAATTAATGGGTACTGTGTTTGAACAAATTTATCTGTCAGAGCCACTCTTCTGGCTTCCTTGAATTCTCGGGTAAGAGTCTAATCAAGCGCCAATTGCCAGACTCTTATCATACCAAGTTTTAAGAGGAAGATTGTCCATTCCCCTCCAATACCATGCCACTAAAGTTTGGCAGTTAGTTATTAACTTTTAACAGAACCTTAGGTACTGATGTCTACCAACAAAAAAACAGAAAGGAATGCAAGAGTAGGATCAGGCATAATCATTTGTCTAATAAGTTACCTAAGTATAGAGAAAGTTGCAGACCCCAAAGTCTTTGGCTGATGTGACCTCACATCATAAATGAAACAGTGCCCCACATGTCCCACATCTCCTCCAACACCGAATGGGGAAGTAGGGCTTTGTGCAGCTAAGCTTGATGAGGTAGCCAACAAATGAATCCAAAACCATACACCAGACCATTGAGTCGCTTCATTTTTCTTTTTAAAAAGTGTCAAGCTACACACAGGGCATGTTAGTCACTTGTCCCAAGCTTCAGTGGGCAGGTGTAGTATGGCCACCCTAGTTTTCCTCCTATACACCCAGTGATGGATGCATATGTCAATTTCAGTTTTTCTCCATTTCTCAATTTCACAACCTTAACTTCAGTTCACCCCTTTGAAATATTTTAAAAGTCTGCAGTAAAATTAATGTGCATTTACGTGCAAATTTCTCCCAATGTATGTATCTTTGTGTACATTTTCATTATCTAGTATAATGATTTCTACAAGCAATCTCCCCCCACTTCCCAAATAGCATGGATTTTGTATTTTCACTAATGTGCACTTTTTTGTGTATGCACTCTTTGGTTGGGGAACTTTGTCTCAATGTATAGAGTAGTGTGACTTTCAAAGAAGAGTTGTGTTTCAGTTGTTTGGGAAGTGCAAATTTGAGAAGTTTTCATTAAAATGAAACTATATGGATTTCTCCCCCATGCCTACATACACTCCACATGGTTTTCAGTTCTGATTCTGTTGGCCAGTCAGACATTTAGGCAGATTATATCTGGCAGTCACTATATGATAGGCTAACAAACCATCTTCAGGTCAAGAGAGAAGAACATGGCAGGGTCATGTGAAAGAGAGACAAAATCTTGAAGATTAGTTATCTCTTGCTTTCTGATGGAATGAACTGATCAGCAGAAGAACAAACCTTTTAAGGAGGGGCTGGATTCCCCACCTATCAGGGATGCAGTGAATTTTCTGCATTGGCCTCAGGCAGAATATACTGCTTTGAGACCCCTTCAAACTCTTTGCATATATGTACACAATCTAAGATTCATCACTCAAATGTAAAGATATGGGCAATTGGAGAATAAAGAATGTCCCTGGGGAAAAGGACAATTAGTGCATATGCAATATTGTCTATTGGGAATACTGTCAATGCTTCAGGCAGAAGTGTTTACCAGCCTTTCTATATGAGATAATTAAAATGAAAACTAGTGGTGCTCATGAATTGATCCTGGAACCTTCTGAAGACCTTATGCTCATGTGCCACTGAGTTACCACGTGCTTCAACAAGATCTACAATGTAACCCAAATAACAACAGCTTTCAGAAAAACACAATACGATGAGTTAGAAGCTTTCTCATTACCTAAACTTATGGTTTGTACAAAAGCTAATGCATTTGTGTCAAAGGAATTGTCAACTGTCATCTGAAAATGAATGGGCAATGTTTTCTTTGGGTGAACCTCTTTCCGTAATTTGACTTTAGCGTCTGCTATTGAAAAGAGGCTGAGCAAGATAGCTGAAAAAATGTAACAACTTCAGTTCCAATATTGCCAGGAAAGACATTTTGAGAAAATGTATTCATTCGTAGCAAGCCATATTTTGACAGGATGTCAACAATATTTACCTTGTCCTGAAGTTTGTAGGATGTGGATGCCCATCATATAATGATAAATAATCGTATTCTTCTTCTAGAGCAAAAGACTGAAATACTATCTGTATTCTGTTTCTTTCTTCTGCAATTATTACCCACGTACAATTTGCGCCATTTGGATATCCATATGGGAAGCCGGGGCTTTCTATAGTACCATTAAGTCCTTTTAATGTTCCACCACATGTATAAATAAATCCTGCAAAAAAATGAATAAGAAAAAAAGAGTAAATTCATTATCACCACACATACCTTACTGAATGAAACAAATTCTTCCTCACCTTAATAGATCAGTTAAATATTCTGCTCCAACTCTGCCAGATATTTAACTAACTACATTGGTGCATCGGGTTACATACGCTTCAGGTTACATACGCTTCAGGTTACACACTCCGCTAACCCAGAAATACTGCTTCAGGTTAAGAACTTTGCTTCAGGATAAGAACAGAAATTGGGCTCCTGCGGCGCGGTGGCAGCAGGAGGCCCCATTAGCTAAAGTGATGCTTCAGGTTAAGAACAGTTTCAGGTTAAGAACGGACCTCCAGAACGAATTAAGTACTTAACCCGAGGTACCACTGTATAGTAAAACACATCTTTGGCATGTCAGTCCCCTATGGGTCTTGAAATCAAGTAGACTTTTCTATGATAGCTCCTCGATTATGGAATTTACATTACGGTATGTCCAAGTTGATGAATTTAGGATCAAGATGTCATATTATTAGCTTGCCATTTGCTTGTAAAATTCATATTCCAAGTCATAGAACTGTAGACTTGGAAGGGACAAACAAGAGTCATCTAGTCCAAACCCTAATTTTGCCCAATGTGATGCTCAAACCTATGACTTGGAAATTAAAAGTCTCATGCTCTTATCAAATGAGCTATCCCTTGGTCTTCTCCATTCACATCTAGGAAGATGAATGTGCTGCTCCCTTTCTTTTACTAACATTATGGAAACTATTTCCTTTAACCTTTATTTGTATGTGGAGCTCTGCTGGAGGTATTATATCTTAAGTCCATTCCAAAAACACAGGTTAGGGCAGAATGCTGTGGCCTAGTTGCTAAGTAGAGTTTTCCAGTTAGAAAGTGGAACACATTACGCTAGTGACACTGGATGCTAATAGGTTTCTCAAAATGCTTCTATTAAGCCATAAAACCCCAAGAGTTTGAGACCTGATTGCCAAAGAGATTGCCCTTTTCCTCACACAGTGCTGCAGTCAAAATAAGTAATCATTAGCCCTTAACACATGGAAACGATTGCGCTGTTTTTCATGGAGAGTTCACAGCTCACTTCCTACTTCCTTGTCCCACTGCCAGTGGAATGTACGAGCCTTCTCTCTGTGATCTCCCTTAAAAATATTAAAATATGGTGGAATAGCAAACTTGCTAGCATATTGCGTGGATTAAGACAGAGCTTCAAATCACCTCACATTCTCTTGAGCACAATATTTTCAACAGCAGTTCACACATTCAACTGTGAGACAGAAAGCACAAAAATATGTATCATAGAAAATTTTACTAACAGGTAATTCCACCTATGAATCAGAGGGAACCTTTGATGCTGAAAAATCCAAATCATCAGTATGCTGAAAATGCACCTCTTTATCTTGGTCTTGACACTCGAAATATGTGTTTTTGGGATCCACTCTATTCCTGAGGGTATGATTTGTTTTAATTGTTTTAAATATTGAATATTTAAATTGTTGTAGCCTGATGGTGAATGCTGGGTGATCGAATTAATAAAAATTATAAACCCAAGGCCTGCTGGGAACACAGCTGTAGGTTTCATTTCATTTTGTTTATTTATTTCATAATTTATTTTATTTCAAATTTGTACCTGTTTATGTTTCATTGTTCATTTGATTTTAACCCTCAAAGCTGTTAACTTCCCAGTTTTGTTGGATTCCAGCACCCATCAGCCACAGCCAGCATGACCAAAGGACAGGAATTTATTTATTTTATTTTATTACATAAAATGTATACACTGCTTGATTGTAAAAAGCAACAACAACCAACTCTTAAAGTGGTTTTCAAAAAGATAAAACCATAAAATTGGGGGGAAATTTAAAATATATTAAAATATACACGAGGTTAAAATACTAAGAAGTTTAAATTTTCTAAGCATTTGGGTAGGCTTTCCGAAACCATGTTTTTAGCAGGCACGGAAAACAATTCAGAGAAGGTGTCTGCTTGATAGGCAAGGAGTTCCAAAGTACAGTATAGGTGAGGCCTTATTAAATGACAAAGTTCTTACAAATGCAGAATAGCTATTACCAAAATTCCATACCCAAAACATTTCTTATTTCCCCTCTTTGGTGCCTTCAGCAACTCATGATCTATTTTTAAATCCCATCTGAAAAATTATCTGTTGTTATTTATTATTTAACTCTGACTGCATTAGTTAACTTTGTAAAAGCCTTTGGGATACATTTAGTTCCGATATCACTTCTTCAGAATGAAACTTGAATTACTTATGAAGAATTATGTTGAATTATTTACATGGGCTGTGCCTCGGGATCTTGGATGGAATCTCTGTTTTTCAGAGACAAGTGGACTCCATGTTTTTGTCAGAAAGCTGAAGGACTCCACTCTCCGTGACCTTTCTCACAAGTGTTTGTTTCATATTTTCCACTGGGGAATACAAGATGTGGGTCTACAAAACCACTCAGTTTAAAGCTAGTTAAAGCTTCTGAACACTCCCCCCCCCCTCCACAACACTACCCATTTTGAACATTACTGTCTTCAGAATCGAGGACACAAGACAAATAATTGTAGGGATATCTCTGTTCTGAGGTAAATCTTACAACCCCCGCACACCAGCCAAAGAACCCTGAAGACAAATATACAGTATTGTTTCTTCAGGGGGGGAAATTCTCAGAAAATACTTGGAACATAGAACACCAAAATCAAGAAAACATGATAGTCTTTTTATCAGCAAAGCTGGAGGTTCATTTTATATGTTGTTCTGCTCTTTGCCTTACAAGGGAAATCCATGTTCCTGTCAGGACTAGAGACAGATCAAAGTAGGGCTGAGAGAAAATGGCCTCCCCAAATTCTCCACCTTATTTGAAGGTGCTAAGAGAGGGAGATGGGTTCAAAATATTCTTAGGGAGAACAGAAGTAGAATTCTCCAACAGTCTGAAAAAGAAAATTTATCATGGCCATTGCTTTGTTAAGCAATATTAAAGTAATATTAAACAATAATAAACTTGGGATGCAAAGGAGTGCATGATATTTTCTACCCTATTTATGAATGAAATGTGGAGGGGCATTTCGCTTTATATTTAACATAGGGTTGGAGCAGAAATTCTCAAATAATTTGTTAGAAATTAATGTCTTCCCTTGAGAAAACAGAGACAGAATGTCCAGCAAAGGGAGAGAGAAGTGCCCCCCCCAGCAATTTTGTGTCTGACTCTGATTTTATGTAATAAGTTTCATTTATTTATTTAGTATAATTCATATACCCCTTAAGAGAAAAATATGAATGTGCTTTACACGATAATACATAGTAGTCATTCAAATAGGCTAAAAACAGACTCCAGAAACTAGACACCCTAAAATTGTCAAAATATAGATAAAATCAACAGTTTTAAAAACAAATAAACACAATAAAATTACATGTCTGGATAGGCTTGCTTTCAATAGCTGTCAAAAATAGTACCTAATATCAATATGAAGAGTTCCAGAGAATAAGTGATACCACTAAAAGACTGAGTTCTTAGTAAGAGTAGAATGGACATTATGTGCCACTTCTAAGAGTGCCAATTCCTTCGATAAAATTAGTCAAGTGGGCATATATGGGGTGAGGTGATCCCAAACTGACTAGTTTATTGAACAATTGGGAGATCGTACCACATTAGGGAAGAATTCTAGACTAAACCACTTCTTTCTTTTCTAAGGGAAGGAAGTTCCAACTTTTGGTTTTAATCCAGTTCATGAGAAAGCAAAAATAAAAATAAAATACGTGGAACAAAAATATATTTTCAAAAAACACTGCCAAAGCAACCAGAACAGAGCAAGCAAGCTGAACAATGATATGCAAATGCATTTGATTTGCATAATCCATTCTAAAAGCAGATTTAGCGTTTTCTATTTTTAAAATAATGCGGGGTGTTTTAGCACCGATTTCTAGGCTTTCCTTGCTTTATACGTCTCAGATTCCTATGCATTGCCAATGAGAGAGAAATCATCCTGAGCACGCATACTGGGAGTGCCATTTCAGGTTTCAATGTCTCTGTGGTGGCAGTTTGTATGTGGCTGGGGAGGGGCAGAGAGAAGAGTACAGGGCTGGGCCAACATATCTTACTGCCTGGAATAGAGTAGCAAATTGCACCCCACCCCTCCAAGGCGTGGAGTTTAGTACCAGCAAAGTTAGGTTGCTACCTGAAGCAGAAAATTCCACAAGCACCTCTCCCCAGACAGTAAAAAATAGCAACACTATTCCTGCCCTTTTCATGGCACCCCAAATCAGCTGCAATTTGGCTAACGTCTACCCAGATAGTGATTTCACTAGTGGGACAGGGAAATTTACAGGAAGGATCAAAAGCTTGTTCTTAAATATGTTTCCAGTTTCAGAAATAACAGTGCTTTCTTCTTTTGCTGCTATTTTAAAAATCTCCTTGCAACCTGAAACATACCAAAAATATGTGGGCTGAAATATAAGGGTCAATGCCACCTCTTCTGCCTATCCAAAATTTTGCTTGTGACCCATAGTCTTGGTAGAAATATATTTTGTTCCCTGGAAGCCTCAATAAAACTTCAAAACCCAACACACAAGAAGGTATCATTTGGATGTGCTCTGTGATAATGAATAGAATTACAGGGCTTTCATTACCATATACTGTTCATCCAGAAAGGGTTAATGTAAACTTATGCAAGCTTGGAAACAGAATCATGCACTCGTTGTTGTCAAAGCACATCAAGCCATAAATAAAGTATGAATACGCTCCTTAAAGATACCAGCATTTTAAGTTCGCATTTGCACTTTTGGCTGCTTATAATGATCTGCAAACATGACTCTGCCCTTGAGCAGTTAAGAGGATTTTTCCCGCTAAGCACAAATATTGATATTCCATGAACCCACTAATAAATAAAGCTACATCATAGAGAAGCTGATTACATGGCTGCAATTTGTTAATCACGGCTGGAAAAGTTGAGAGGTAGAGACACAGCATGCAGAGCTCCAGCTTCAGTTCCTAGCAATTTCCATTTAAAAGGATCGGATAGCAGGTGCTGCCTCTAATCCTAGACTAGATGGATGAATAGTCTAACCTGGAATAAGGTAGCATGTAAAAATCCCATGATATGCTGGTCCCTTTACATCATTGCTGCTGAAACACATTTTCACACAGCACTAAGCAGAAAGAAGACTCAACACACCATAGTGGAGGAAATATAACAGAGTGGAGGATCTGCAAATAAGCCAAATCAGTAAGTGCAGGCAGGGAGATGCAAATCCATGTGCATGAGGGAACTATTCTTATTTTGTGTAATAGTTTGTGTCAGTTTCTCTGTTGTCGCTTCAGTTTTTTATACACCGCTTAGAGATTTTTTTTACTGAATAATAATAATATCAATTTATCCTTTATACCCCTCCCATCTGGCTGTGTTTCCCCAGCCACTCTGGGCTCCCAACCGAATGATAAAAACACAATATACCACAATACATACTGTATTAAGTGGTATAGAAATTAAATAATCAATCTGGCCACTACTTTATTGGCTCTATAAAGCCAAGGACTGGGAAACGATTCTCCCTCCTTGCTGAGTGAGCCTTGCGTATGTGAACCAAGGTGCACATTCCAGGCCCTAAGGGCAACCCTAGGTACCTATAAGCTTCAGGCTGTGAGGCTCAAGAGCATTCCCATACCCAATAGTGACTCAGGATGGTAGTGTCATTAAGTTTTCCCTTCCCTGTCCACACAGAATTCTGAACAGACAAAAATCAACGCCCTACACAGTGTGAAGTAGGTGAAAAGGAGAATCAGTCAGAGGCTACCTAAAAAATCCTACCCAGCCCTATAAAAGCTGACTAGCTGTAGAGTTTTGTGATGACACATCCTAACGTTAAGTTGGGAAGATGTCCACAGATAAATAAAGCATCAGAGCTCTTTTTCAGGCAGAACTCACCAGAACTCAGTTCTGGCACCTCTCAGGTAGGTGCCATTGCCATTGTAAGAGAACAAGGAAGGCTTTCATGGTGAGTTCTGGCACCTCTTTTTCTGAAGAAATAGCACAATAAAGCATTATTTTGATTTGCTCTGAAGATGCTACAAAAAGTTTAGCTGAAACCTAAGCAACTTGCATATAATTTATATGTTGATGTAAGCAGTAACTGTTAATAAACACTTTCATATGTACCTGTTGTTATGTAGGACCTGAGAAGGAAGTGCAATGCTGGATTACATTTTATTCTTAAAGAAGTAAGTGACAATCTTAGCAATTCATTCACTTGTTATTATGTAACTTTTGCATAATACTTTGGCATGTAAATCTTTAATGAGATTTACAGAGAAGTTCAGTTACTAAAGCAACCACCAAATACATCAAATCTGGTTCTTCGGAATCCAAAAGTAGTAATGTTCAGCTGCTAGGTGATAGGATTATGTAGAGCGGTAAATTTTGGTAGTAAATGGATGTATTTTTAAAGACAGAGGTTGTCCTTTAGAAAGGGGGGGTGTTTAATCCCCTCCATAGTGACATGGAGTTACATGATTTTGAAGAAGGCACTGAGATTAAACTAGGAGCAAAAGCAAAAATAAGTTCCAGTAAATACTAAAGTATAAGTTAGCTATGATCAAACAAGTAGTGTGGGTGGTTTCAAGGAAGTTTCAGCAAGATTAGAAGGACCTTAAGTATCTTGGTACTCAACAGTTCAGGGAAACACTGTGAAGATACCACTTCAGATGTCATGCAGCAGTCATCATAACTGTGTAAAAAAGGAAGAGGTAGAATCTCAGTATGATTAACTCCTCTGTACCTTGCAGTTCTTTTCATTGCAATCAGTTACCAAACTATCAACACTCCTAAAAAGAAGTACAGTTATCTGTAGGTCTAAGCAGGTCGGAGATCTAACGGGGGGGCCATCAGTGATGTCTTTCTGCCAGAAATGAAAAGCATTCTCATTTGCTCAAGCATTTCTGCACTGGGTCACTTATTTTCTATAATTTCTATTATGTGCTTTTGTATTTTGTCTGTTTTGCTGCAGCTTTAGGATATTGGTAAATTACGCTGTTCATCACTTTGTCACGCTAAGTGAAAAGCAATATATAAATCCTTGAAACAAATAAGCAAGCAGTCAGAAAAAAAAGTCTTGACAATGAAAAGCAGCCATCTCAATCTCATATCTGGGGCTGGAAGGGCAGTAAGGATAAATAAGCACCAGTCCAAATCAATGAAGGCTATTATGAGTTTAAAAAACAAATCCAACTTCAGGCTCCAGTCCTATTGGGTTTAGGGTCACCAGATGCAGAAGATGACAGCATGTACACACCTACAATAGTTTTGTACCACACCTGCTCAATCCTCTTCTACAAAACTATTAAAGATTCAGAAACCCAGTCCTCTTCTGCATCTGGCAACTTTAATTATGCTGCAATCTGATGCACACTTACTGGGAGTCTGTCCTACTGAACTCACTAGGATTTTCTTCAGAAGAGACTTCTATAGGATTACACAACACATTGTTGTTGTTGTTTATAAATTAGATTATATACTCTGCTGGGCACTGCCTTGAAATCCAAACAGAATGAAGGGGGACATAGAAATACTTTAAATAAATGAATAAATGAAACTGTGCTGTCAGCTGATTAATTGTATGAGTTTTACTCAATTCATGAATAGATTAAACTTGCATATCATAGAATCATAGAATCATAGAGTTGGAAGAGACCACAAGGGCCATCGAGTCCAACCCCCTGCCAAGCAGGAAACACCATCAGAGCACTCCTGACATATGGTTGTCAAGCCTCTGCTTAAAGACCTCCAAAGAAGGAGACTCCACCACACTCCTTGGCAGCAAATTCCACTGTCGAACAGCTCTTACTGTCAGAAAGTTCTTCCTAATGTTTAGGTGGAATCTTCTTTCTTGTAGTTTGGATCCATTGCTCCGTGTCCGCTTCTCTGGAGCAGCAGAAAACAACCTTTCTCCCTCCTCTATGTGACATCCTTTTATATATTTGAACATGGCTATCATATCACCCCTTAACCTCCTCTTCTCCAGGCTAAACATGCCCAGGTCCCTTAGCCGTTCCTCATAAGGCATCGTTTCCAGGCCTTTGACCATTTTGGTTGCCCTCCTCTGGACACGTTCCAGTTTGTCAGTATCCTTCTTGAACTGTGGTGTCCAGAACTGGACACAGTACTCCAGGTGAGGTCTGACCAGAGCAGAATACAGTGGCACTATTACTTCCCTGGGTAAAATAATTGTTCAGAAGGAGAAAAAAAGTACCCACTCTTTGTTTGAAGAGGTTCCTCATATATGATGCCATTAATGCAGTCTTAGAAAATGCCATCCCACATGTGAGATGGGAAAGAAGGCCTCTTTTGATATGCCGCCCACTGGCTACATTTTTTAAGTACTTCTGTTAATAACAGTGTTTTTAAAAATGTGCTGCCTGATTAATTGGGAGCATCTAGCTTGCCAGATCTTATCTCTTGATCAATTAATTATCTAGCAGGTTGGAGGACACTACCATCCATAGATTCACAGCTACATGGAAAACCATACTCTAGTACTCATATGAACATAAGAACCATAGGTAGTTGTCTTGCACTGAGTTGGTCATTGGTCCATCTAGCTCAGGATTGTGAAAATTGACTGGCTGCAGCTTTCTAGGATTTCAGACAGCATTCTCTCCCAGAACTACCGGGAGATGCCAGGGATTGAATTTTGGACCTTTTGCCTGCAAACCAGCTGCTCAACCACTGACTCGTGGTCATTGCCCAATGGTTCCTCACAAAAACTGGAAGAAGGCTTCAAGTGGGTGCTGTGGATTACACTCTAATGTGTTTTATTATTCCAGGAGATACAAATTAGGTAATTTCACTTAAAAGTGCTAACAGAACAGAAATCTCTTCCGCCCTTACTTCCAAGTCAATATGGACACCATCATTCATGCAATAGTTACTTATATTAAAAGCCATATATGACAACAATGACATTTCCTGCAAGTTCAAAACTGCTTTTGAGAAATCCTCTCCTCTTCCCTAAGGGAAGGGGTTGCAAGCGGGATGCACTTTCCCACCCTTCGCAGGGGGCACAGTTATGCCCCCTGCGTCACAGGAGGTCCTAGTTCCAAGTCATGCACCAGCCACTTGTTTTTTTGCCTACTTCGTAGCAAATCGTCACAACTTTGTAAAGTTTGGTGGTTAGGCATTGGAAAATGTGTTGTGTGTTGGAGGGAGGGTTGTGGCCATCACCTACCCCTCCCCTTGAAGGGTATAAAGGAATCCGGTGGTCGTGGTTCCTGTCCGATGCCCAGACGGTGGCTAGGGCCATGGCATGACCCTCTGGTGACTCTAGGGGAAAGCTTCCAGTTGGTTTGCATCAACAAGCTCCCCCTACAGGTTGTTAACCCTTGGGTGACTCCCTGCAGGGCGGGCAGGAGTCAAGTATAGTTGGTTCAGATCCAGTGCCTAAGCCAATACCACTCACATTCTGTAACCAATAAAGTTGTGGCCATTTTTAGCCCATTAACCTTAATTGCTGGTGTCCACGTGTCTTATTTCATCTTGGGGCAGGGCCCCGATTCACAACTCCACGTTCTACACACTATCCCTTTCCCAGGTCATTCCAACGAAACTCATACCATTAAGAATCTGTGTCCCAAAACTAATCTTCCCAAAACTAATCTTGAAAATAGAATTATTATTTTTTTAAAAGACAATATGGAATACAACAAACGATGCAATCATTACAGGTAACCATCACAAGTAGCTGTAAGAAGCTGCTTTACACTGAATCAGGCATTTTGCCCACTAATTACTGTATGTTCTGATCAGCAGAAATATTTCCTAGCTTGATGATAACTGGAGTTCTTCAACTGGAGACGCTAAGAATGGAATTTGAGACTTTATACATTGAAGCATGGCTACTTGCCATGGGCCCTGCTAAATGTTCCACATGGAAGCACGATTCCAGAAATATCAGAATTAAAGGAGTACAACCTAGTTGGTGAAATATATCAGACTTCAAACAAGTTAAACGTGCAAGAAATAGTAAGCAGATATAGCCCTTGTAACATCTCTCAAGAAAATAATTTCACTTAATTTAACATCTTTGGAAATGTCAGACTCCTAGGATTGACAAGGCAGCTCATACCATGGCACCTTGTCATTCAGTTATGTATCCCAAAGGCAGTAAGCACCTTTAGAGTTGAGTTAAAGGACAAGGACGCATTGTACTGAATCACTTTCTGAGTTCCACATATCTTTGATCCTTAAGGGATCCTTAAGGGATCAAAGACTTTGCAGTTTATTGAGCACATTGGTTATTTTAGCCCTGGCAGCATATACTAAAACTATCACATCCCCAGACCACCGACACTGAATATGGAATGGTAGCTGATCTTCTTTAGCATTACAATTGGGCTTGGTAAGTAGAACTATCTAGGCCCCTCTGACTGGGAAATATCCCCCCCCCCAAAAAAAAAAAAAACAACAACAACACAGATTGGTATATGTTTGGGTTTTCTGCCTTTCCCTCAGTGAAATTATGGCCTTCCTTTGTTAGGCAAACGAAAGTTGTTTGCATGAGGGTGGAAACGGCATTGGGCAGGATAAACATTGTATGGGGCCTGAAGGAAAGGGCCTGAAGTAAAGATTGACCAGAGCCTGCACTCTGGTCACCCAGTGAGTCCTTGCTTGCTTGGCTTGCACCACAGCAAAGTTCAACACTGGCTGACTCCCATTGAATGGGTTTGGGGTGCTCCAAACCCAGCAGACCCATTCCATCAACATGGGGCTTGTGGAATGATGAACTGATCCTGGACCCAATGTCATGCCTACCCTTACCCTGCCCGCTGCTTTCAATAAAGATTTGGCCTCATTTTGTCTCATGACCATTGTAAAGGTAAAGGGACCCCTGACCATTAGGTCCAGTCGTGACCGACTCTGGGGTTGCAGCGCTCATCTCGCTTTATTGGCCGAGGGAGCCGGCGTACAGCTTCCAGGTCATGTGGCCAGCATGACTAAGCCGCTTCTGGCGAACCAGAGCAGCGCACAGAAACGCCGTTTACCTTCCCTCTGGAGCAGTACCTATTTATCTACTCGCACTTTGACGTGCTTTCGAACTGCTAGGTTGGCAGGAGCTGGGACCGAGCAACGGGAGCTCACCCCATAGCGGGCATTCGAACCGCCAACCTTCTGATCAGCAAGTCCTAGGCTCCGTGGTTTAACCCACAGCACCACCAGTGTCCCAAGCCATGTCATGCCAACCCTTACCCTGCCCGCTGCTTTCAATAAAGATTTGGCCTCATTTTGTCTCATGACCATTGTACCTTCTGCTTATTTTGCTGCTCTCATGGGTTATATAATGCGCCTGTTTGGGCAAACAAAGAGACATGTTTCCCTGAAATACATTCTCAGTAGTACCCTTATGACACCTACATTTGATTCATTAGCAGCAGATTTACAAATGACTTTTCCTACGCTTCCAGTAAAATTGTTTCATTGTCTACTCTTAACTATTTTGTGCCTTAACATTTACAGTACATATGCTGTTGCAACATAAATCCTATCCTCTCTTGTTTGCCTACTTTTTATATAACACTTTCAGTTATTTAAAGCCAATTCTTGTTTTTCTCCCCCTTTTTAAGCGTTATTTCAGATACCCCTTGTTAACAGTGTTGCTGTGACTTAACATCCATGTTCTTGAAGTGTGGCATGTAAAACTGGGCATAGTGTTCTGTGCTAGAGCATCACACTTTGCCTAGAGTAAGAGAGAAACTCTTGCTTGTTCTCCATTGCTCATCCCATTCATCTATCAGATACGGCAGCCTACAATCACGTGTCATGAGATATATAAAGACTGTTCACACTTCCACCCTTGTACAGATGAATACATGAATAGGGCTGCATTAGAGGCAGCCAAACCATATCTACTTTACTTATTAGATAAAGAAGAATATGTGTGATGGCACACTGAGACTAACTTTTAATGAGCTTTTTGTTACAAAAAGGCAGTAGCTTTTGTCAGTGACAAGCTGCTTCTTCAGATTCTGAGTTGCAACTGGGTAGAGCGAGGTAGAAGAGTCATAATTATTTCTCTCACCATTCTTCCCAGGAGGCACAGGATGGTACTCCTGATTCCTTCTTTCATCTTCACAACAAGTGTATGAAATGGGTTGGAGTAAGAAATTATTCCAAAGATTACCCAGTGAGTTTTATAACTGAGTAGAGATTTGAACCTAGCTCTTTTCAGTTCTAGTCCAGCATTTTACCAACGGCACCATGCTGGCCCTTCCAATTACCCTCTTCTTCCCTGTAATGTGTAGTAATTAAACATATCTAACATATCTAATGTCACAATTCTCTGTATTTCACAGCCTGTGCTCACAGCCCATGCTCATCAGGTGTAAGGTTGGTATATTCTTGGCATGATGACTTAGCATCATGCATTTCATTACTATTATGTTATGATGGAGGAGACGAAGAAGAACTAGTCATTCATAGGACTAGTGGGTAATATCTAATTCCACTGGAAAATGAGCACAAGTGGTAATTCACAATGCTCCATTCTAAAATATTTTTGAGGCCGCACCATAAATAACAGGAGACCATCCATGATACTGCTCCTCTGAAGTGGGCTACAGCTTTGTGCTAAACTGACTCACACATAATCATTTCTTTTTAAGGGGATTTTGGACTGCGCTGTTTGATTGCTAATAGTAGGAGACTCTATTTCCCTTTTTAAAATTTATTATCTGCATAATTAAGAATATATGGTGTTGTTATTGGTGCTGTAAACTGAAAATGAAATCCACACCAAGGATGAATAAATTACCCTGTAGGGAAATAATAGAAAATTCAAATGAAAACAATTTTTTTTAATTATGCTATTCTGTCTTTCACTTAATTACCTAGTGGTAATTTAAGGGACCTGACTTAAGTTATTAATGTAGTGTTCTAAACTGAAGCCAGTGCTCAGTGAGCCCAAGAAGTTTCAAGAAAACAACACTTTCATCACTGGTGTTTAGGATGTGTTGACTTTGTTGAATTACTGCAGTAAAGTGTGAATGATTTATGGAAGAAGAAGAAAAACATCATTGCTTGCTTTAAAACAAAAGTGTGATGCTGTAATTGGGTGTTAAAGAAACAACACATTACTTAAGATTGCAAAGGCAATTTGTCCTATAATATGAAGTGTGGTATAATAAAGGGGAGGCTTTATTAATATTACGGATGAATGACTTAGAATAGCTTCTGGAGCAGCTAATAAGTAGCTGCTGACGTTAATTTGGGCTGCAATTCTTTGCATGCTTATATGGGAGCAAGCCCCATAAAACTCAGTTGGGCTTACTTCTGAAAAGACATTAGGGTGGGGCCACCATCGGCATGCACATTCACCCTACACTCACATACTTTTGAGCACTTTTGTTGTTGTTGTTGTTTAGTCGTTTAGTCATGTCCGACTCTTCATGACCCCATGGACCAGAGCACGCCAGGCACCCCTGTCTTCTACTGCCTCCCACACTTTGGTCACACTCAGGTTGGTAGTGTTGAGAACACTGTCCAACCATCTTGTCCTCTGCCGTCCCCTTCTACTTGTGCCCTCAATCTTTCCCAACATCAGGGTCTTTTCCAGGGAGTCTTCTCTTCTCATGAGGTGGCCAAAGTATTGGAGCCTCAGTTTCAGGATCTGTCCTTCCAGTGAGCACTCAGGGCTGATTTCCTTCAGAATGAAGAGGTTTGATCTTCTTGCAGTCCATGGGACTCTCAAGAGTCTCCTCCAGCACCGTAATTCTAAAGCATCAATTCTTCAGCAATCAGCCTTCTTTATGGTCCAGCTGTCACTTACATACATCACTACTGGGAAAACCGTAGCTTTAACTATACGGACCTTTGTCGGCAAGGTGATGTCTCTGCTTTTTAAGATGCTGTCTAGGTTTGTAATCGCTTTTCTCCCAAGAAACAGGCATCTTTTAATTTAATTTTTAATTTGAGCACTATCATGGAGCTATATATGTACCAAGAGACCATTGACCAACATATTGATAAGGCTGCATGCACCTGCTGAAATACTCCACACTGCCCAAATTGCACAGTGTCCTCTGTCCTTAGGCCTTGTGCAGTGTTCCAAACTTTCAAGTTAGAATGTTCATAAACATTCCATGAGAACTCAGTAACTAAACCAATGACTTGGAAGGCCTCAATTCAGTCAACTGAAACCATTGTTCTCACAGCCAAATGTCACAAACATATGAGAGTCTTCACTCTGGGTTTATCTCAGTTTTGTGGTTGCTGTTTAGGTGATTTGGCAGTAAATGGGCAAAAACAGTATATTCCTGCTGTTACGGAAATCACTGCAAAATTACATCTTCTGTGCTTTATATGTAATATCTTGCAGTTCCTTTATGACCAAAAGTAAAGAGATTCTTGAAAGGTGGGACTAAGGTCACAAATGAACAGCACTTTGTATGTTTGAATTCACCTCTCTGACAGGTTTTCTTACAATAATCTCAGGGAACAGAACTGTGAAAGACTTCTTCCTGAGACCCTGGAGAATTTCTGCCAGTCAGAGAGACATCACTAGAACAGAGGATGCATTTGGCTGATTCAGGACAAGGCAGCATTTCATATCCTTATGCTTTATTTATCTAGACCATGGGTTGTCAACCTGGACCCTTTCAGGATTCTAGGTGGGCGGTAGGGGGCTCTACGGCACAAGCTGAATCCTCCTTCCATCGAGCACTGGTGGGTGGTAAAAAAAAATTACCATCAAGAAAGATGCATTAGTGGGCAGTAGGTATAAAAAGGTTGACTACCCCTGATCTAGACAGATCCTTGCATCATAAAAGGACTTCTTTTCAACTTTGGAGAGGCAAGGTTCATTACAAGCTCTTCGGACACACATTACCTCTTCCAGCATTTTCTATCATGACTACTACAATCTAATGAGATTTGATATCTCATTAATTTCTTGACATCCACAGCAAGTATAAGTGCATTAAGAGAGTATACAAACACAAAATGCAAACAATGAGGGCACATAAGGGTGCATTGTGGACCCAGGAGCAGTGACACCACTGAGGTTGACGATGCACAAAATAGTAATGACAGGACAAGATACTTGGGTTAAAATTAGCCACAACTTTATTGATTACAGATATCAGGAGGTCTTGGCTCTAGGCCTTGGATTTGTATCTTGAATCAACCAACCTGGTCTGCTGGTTGATTATTACATTAGGGTCGATCTCAGATTATGGACCGCCCTATGATGTGCATCAAATCAGGGCGGCCGTTTAGGACACCATTAGGAGGGTGGAGGGGTCTGTGGCCTGTCTATTCCCATCTGGATGTTTGGACAGAGCTCCCCTTCGGGACCCCTTTACCAGAGTACCTCACTCTTTGGATTATGTAAATGGAGGGGGGGCTCTCACCCACTCTCTCTGCCTAGTTTAGGGAGCCAATCCCAAAGTCTTATCTGCCAGAAAGTTGAGACAGTTGCAATGAAGGAAACAAAAACCCCGGACAGGCCCAATATTTGTACTTCCAGTGCATTCTTTATCTGTGGAGGATTGCATCACAAGGAAAGAGCTCCTTTAGTACAGTATATTAATTTTATTGAAACAAAATATTAAAAAAAAATCCTTCCAGTAGCACCTTAGAGACCAAGTAAGTTTGTTATTGGTATGAGCTTTCACTTTTATATTTCATTGTCAGAAACCTTCATTACAAAAGCCACTCACAGGAAGTGAAAAATCCTGTCTAATGCCAATTTTCTATCATATGAGAAACATTATTTTCTGAAAGCAGAAATCAAGGTACTAAGCATAATACAAGGTTCAGTATAAAAGCTCCAGTCTCTGTGGAATATGTGGCAGCAGAGCCAGAACTGTTGAAATATTTAAGAAAAAACATTAGCTTATAAACTGCACCTGTTTTCTTTAGAGTGCATATATAATCTCAGCAGGTATCAGTAGAAAAGGTCACAGGTGTTGATCGCTTCCGAAAGCTACTGAAGTCACTGAGTTCCGAAGCTATGCAACGCCTTATATGTCAATATCATTTGTACCACACCACAGAGATTTTCACAATTTAAAAAGAAAAACAAAGCAAGTTTGGTTGTTAGGTCTCCCTCCTGCCTTCAAACCATCTGTGATGCTCCACAGAGTGCCCTCAGGGGCTAAGGTCTCAACAAGCCAAGGTCAAGCACAGAGTGTCAGTCTAGGTTCAAAACATGAGCAAAGTCAAGAAAAAGTACAAAGTGAATATACCAGGGAGTTCAGCAAGATGGGGAAACAAGGAACCAGAGACCTGTGTTGATTCCAGCCATGGGAAGACTCAAAGGGAACTTTATATATTGGGACCTCCGTACCCTAATTCCAAAAGTCTGTTGGAATAAGAAAGTCTTCACCTGCCGCTAAAAGGACAACAAAGGAGATGTTAGTCCCCTTCCCACACCTTTTTTCTGAAAAATGACAATCTGCAATGAAGTGCATATTTAAATTTAAAAAAATTCCCTTATACATATGTCAAAAGACACATTTAAAGTGCATTTTGATACATTTATTGGTCAAGAGCAATGCTGGAATATCCAGGATGTGTAAATGCTGGCGGATCCACACATTAACATGGGAGGTGAAGATCAGTCAGGACTCAGCTACATTCGTAAAGATAAAGTGCTTTCCATGTGTTATAACACTGTGACACCAGAAGGCGCTGTGGAGTCTCATCTTTCACCAACGGGATTTCCCTGTATGAAGTTTACAACATGTTTAACTGAATCGCTTCTTTGATGTGTCTCAATCCAGCCCCAGTTTGCATCGGAATTCAGTTCACGAAGATTGATTTTCTGAAGCACCCCTGTGTCAAAGCAAGAACAGTAGTAGGCTGCTGATGGTTTGTCCTGTACGGTGACTGTCATTTACAGTCACTGCTTGATTTACTGTCTATTAAAGTTACCAACCTCTTCTCAGATTTTCAGTAACTGCTACAGTTGATGAAGACGGAGACATTGAAATACTCTGGAATGTTCCATCTGGCTACCTGCAAAAATGCCTAAGGATTGCTAGAAAGGGGGGACACTTAACTATGACTGGCATTCCTACCAGTCCCAGGATGTCAGAAAAATTAAAGTGAAACTACAGGTAAATATGATCCTATCCCTCTGAATCTTAAGCACCACTGAGCAACTTAGCATAGAAAGCAGCATCAGTTAACGTACTAAAGAATCAGTGAGAAAGATTAATGTTTCTGACACATGACAAATTAGCAAATCCTTGGATGACATATGGAGAAACAGAAATGAGCATCCAATCAGAAATGGCGTAGGCCTAATTTCCTTCCTCTTCTGTTTGTTCACTGAACATTGGTACAGGTCTGTCGATAACTTGTGTTAACACAGGAAGACAAATAAGGAAATAGAGGAGGGCAAGTTGGACTGCAACAAACTGTTGCAGTGTGTTATGATCCCGTTTAGTATCATAGTCATACCATCTTCCAGGATGCGCCTTCCTTTCTCCTCTCCCAGTTTTTTGTTTCTTGTGATAACTGAGCATGCTAAGTCCTCATTAGACTTCTATTTTTGCATGAGGGGAGGAGATGGAAAAATGTTGTTTTCCCCGCCCCAAAAAACATATTTTGGGTACTTCTGCAAACCTTGGGTTTCCTTTAAGTGTGCTAAATAAAACCCTCTTGTTTCACATAGGTCTGGTTTGGGCTACAATCTTGCTACAGTAACCCACTGAGTTTGAAATTACAGTGGTACCTCTGGTTGCAAATGGGATCCGTTCCGGAGGCCCGTTCGCAACATGAAAAGAGCGCAACCCACAGCGATTTAGCGCTTCTCCACATGCGCGTTATGTCATTTTGCGCATCTGGGCATGCGTGAGCGGCAAAACACGGAAGTAACCCTTTCCGGTACTTCCGGATCACCGCAGGACGTAACCTGAAAGAACGTAACATGAAGTATGACTGTAGTGTGATTTATATTTCCATAGCTTGTTGATACAGCATTAGACAGTCATCACAGTAATATGAAGCATCCGGGTGTATTTTTGAAGTTACAACCAAGGAAAATCACCTTGTGAAACTGCAACACCACTTTCCTGTTTTAAACCAACTAGCTTGTTCAGCCATGTGAACAGCTGCTGTTAAAAAACTTCCAAAACACCACCAGCTGTGTGCATTTTTCCTCCACCCACGCTACAGCTGTCTACAGCTAGAGCAAACACCAGTGCTACTTCACACATCTGCAGAATCAGTGGTCACAAAGAACCCAATGCAAATTGCATCCAAACTAATCTAAAAAGCATGTCAAATTGGAAATTTTGAGCAAATATTCTTATCTAACCATCTGCAAGTTAAGTCAAGCTAAATTGTACATTGCTAATAACCTATGAACAGTGCCGGATTTACGTATAAGCTAAACAAGCTATAGCTTAGGGCCCCACACACTTGGGAGCCCCACAAAAAATTAAAGGAAAAAAACCCACTGGATGTACATTTCCAAAATATAAGATAAAAAATAGAAAATAAAACCTATGTACAGCAACAGTGTTTTGGGTTGTGTAGGCTCCTATGATGTAAGTAATGGGCCCTGCCTGCTATATAAAGGGCCCCATTATCTTCAGTAGCTTAGGGTCTCATCAAAGCTACTGTATTTTTTGCTCTATAAGACACACTTTTCCCCTCCTAAAAAGTAAGGGGAAATGTGTGTGCATCTTATGGAGCGAATGCAGGCTCCATGGCTTCAGCGAAAGCAACGTGAAGCCAGGAGAGCAAGAGGGATAGGTGCGCACCGATGCCTCTTGCTCTCCTGGCTTCACTTCGCTGGAGAGGTGCTTCGCAGCGCCCCTTCAGCGAAGAGGGGAGGAGAAATGGAAGGGGCTCCGTTTCTCCTGCCGCTTCGCTGAGGGGGCACTGCGCAGAGAGGGAGAGAATATTTTTTTTTCTTGTTCTCCCCCTCTAAAACTAGGTGCGTCTTATGGTCGGGTGTGTCCTATAGAGCGAAAAATCTGGTAAATCCGGCCCTGCCTATGAACAAGGAGTATATCTGGGATGGAGAACCTTTGGCTCCCCAGATGCTGCTGGCCTACAGATCCCATCATCCTTCACTATTAACCATGCTGGCTGGGGCTGATGGGAGCTGGAGCCCAACATCTGGAAGGCCATAAGTTCTGCCATCATTATATTGCTGTTTTGATTTACATCACTCTCCCTCAAGTCTGGATAGTAACACAGCATTTTTTGAGAATCTCAACCTAACAGAAAAGCAGTTATAACTAATTTTTCATACATCAGACAAAGATTCACCCTAAAATAGACAGTACTAGTGAATCATTTGTCAAACAAGAGATTATAGTGGTACCTCAGGTGACATACGCTTCAGGTTACGGATTCCGCTAACCCAGAAATAGTGCTTCAGGTTAAGAACTTTGCTTCAGGATGAGAACAGAAAACGTGCTCTGGCAGTGCGGCAGGATCCCAATTAGCTAAAGTGGTGCTACAGGTTAAGAACAGTTTCAGGTTAAGAATTTAATCTGAGGTACCACTGTACTTCCCATTTTGTCCTGCTTGTGAGGTAGGTAAGGCTGAGAGACTGTGACTGGTCCAAGGTCAGCCAGTGAACTTCATCACTGAGCAGAGATCCCTGTTCTCCCAGTTCCTAGGCCCAATCATCCTATTTATTATGGTAGCTGAGATGGTGAGGCAGTTTCTCCCATCAGTGTTATCTTATGAGTTCATGGAAAAGCATAAGATTCAAATTGGGGGCTTTCTGCTTCACAGCTATAGTCACTCTGCTTCACCACCTATTTTTTTCCCCATCAAAAGCAAACATTTCCCACTTTTTAAAATGACATATTGTACTTAGATGGGAGTTTGGCAGATAAATGCAAAAAAAAAAGGGGGGGAAAGAGGGGGTTAAAAGACCAAATGCACATAGATGGAATGCACCATTACAATGTAGGTGAAGAAGTTTGGCTAATGAATTATGTTGCTAAATATTGCTAGCCCAGGACATTTTGCCCCACGCTAGCCCAGGTGCGTTGTACCCAAGGCAGGTCAAGTTATTTGGCACCTGAGACTAAAACCCCCACAATCACCTCTCCCCACCCAGTTGCAAAAATAGAATAAGAGGTGAAATAGCTAACTATTTGCTGTCCTTTCATGATATTCAAATCTGCTCTGTAATGTAGCTGCCTCAGTCTGACTAGTGATGGTGGATGAATTCTCCCTCTACAAGGAAACAAGGGTTGCTGGCAACACAATATAAAACTTGGAGAATAGTGGCCAGCATTTTTTTTAAATACTATAAACTCTCACACACACATCAGTTAGCCATTCCTTTTTCTTGAGTCATGCTACCAACCAACTTAACATTCCTTTCACACATAGGAGCCAACTTCTAAGGGCCAAGGTCCCTTCCCCCCCTATAAAATATTTGAGGTGGCCTGCCCCTCTCCCAGTTAATAGGCACTGCCATTCAAATGGTGTGTTGTGTACCACATCTTGTCATCAATTTCTGAGGGGTGGGGCTTACCTGCCCCCCCCCAATATTTCATTCACATTGGCACCCCTGCTTTCATATGACATTATGCCATGGCTTTAAAAAGCTCTGAGGACACTACAGAAGTGGTTTCCTTTTTTAAAAATACCAGCCCCAGCCTACTCGTCACAAAATTATACACAGGAATTGCATTGCTCTGCACTGACCTTTTATTTATTCTTAATCATTTCCATTTCATTGTAGCCTAAAGATACTCCAGGCACTGCATTTCTGAGAGTTATTGCATTTTGTCGGGTGGCTAGAGACGGTTTGCCTTTAGAAGTTGGGAGCTAAATCTGCCGACAGGCCCCTAATGAATCTTGGGTGCCTAACAATCCTGAAGACATGAGCTGCCTGTCATGTAATTCCTGCAACCTCCCCGTAATATTTACTTGCTTTAAACATGCTGAAATGCATCGAAATGGAAAAGAGCAGAGTGTAACCCTCGCTCTTCAAAGTGACGGGAAACTCCTCAGATTCTGAAAGACAGTACAGCAGCCTTTCCCAACTTGCTGCCCTGCAGATGTTTCAAGCTGCAACTTCCAACAGTCATAGCCAAAATATTAATTCATATCTGTAGAATAAGCTTCATCCCAACTCCCCAGAAATATTTATTCTCCATCCAAACAAGCAAGGGGCATTATCACAGTTCAATGACACATTCCAGCCACCCAGAAGTTCTTAAGGAGTGTGCAAAACGGGTGGTGAGGGCCTAGGCAGAAGTTTTGGAAGGAGGCCTTGACTAGACAGAATCCTGACAATCAGATAGAACGAAGGCTGCATTTGGTTCCTGGGGCCTGATGTTTCCAACACTTACTGTAGCTACTAGTTCAGAAAGCTTTGAATATAAGGGGGATATAACGGTTTAGTAAGTCTTGAGAAGGTTAATATGGAAGTTTGATCCAGACACCAATAATTTTCAATGAATGTGTGAAACCACCAGGAGGAATTCTACCCTGAAGCCTGATAGATAAGCTGAATTCTGGTTGGTTACATTTGCATGGACACTCTTCCTGTATTTTGAATATTGGCAATTCATTAACAGTCTCTGGAAGGTTTTTGCATGCATAATTTGCACTCCCTTCACTCAGCACCATGGCCTTTCTAGGATTTTGCCTGCAGCATAAGACTACAAAGTCCATGATGTCCTGTGAAATAAATGAATCTGCTGTTTATGCAGAAACTGTTTGCCCAAAGTTCCAAGAGGTGCAACACAGATTGCATAAAGCCTACTTGACATTCAGTGTTGCATTGGAAAACCACACATTTCACCCCAAATCTAATCTTAATCCACATTTGGCATCGGTCATCTTTACAAGTTCAGTTCCAAGTGTCAAAATCACAAAATACATCACCTTGACGTAATCAGAAACGGGCATGAGAATCGGTAGCCTTTCTATTTGCCACCAAGATGCTATTCTAATTTCAACCCCAACCCACATCCTTATGGTTCTGCTCTTTGCATAGCATAACATACTGAGTTAGAGGTAATGATAGAGAAGGAGCCCAGCTGCATGCAAGGAGATTTATTGTGTCTGTAAATTTCCAGCGCTGTCTAAAAGTAAATAGGAGTTAGCCAGATGGCAACAATGAATCTGATGCAAGCAAAAACCCCAGCCATTAATTGGTTATGATGAATATATGTACAGTATGTATGTTCGCAAATGAAGCTTATATTCTGCAAACACATTTCTGTGTTTACACTGTAAGCTGCTCTGGAAATCCTTGGACTAATTAAAGTGCATCAATACTATTAATTTATTTTTAAATAATTAAATAAATCTTCCTGGTTGTAATAAATGTACGCCTGTTCCTGGCTGCTATAATGATTCTCCCCCACTCCAAAAAAAAAAAAAAAAAAAAAAAAAAAGATTATGTAGGTGTCTGAAGGGGAAACATAACTCCCAGAGCCCAAAGGGTCATTCTATTCCCTTTGCTGTATTGTTTGCACTGTTTTACAGGGCCATCCTTTGCTATGAACTTAATGTCACGTCTTGAGGTATTATCATGGTGTTTCTTTAACTATTAGATGAAACAAAATGTTGCCCTTTCACGACTTTTCCAGTAAATGTTGCATCTGTGGCAAGTCTCTTAGCTCACCCTGTCCAGATGTGAGCAAAAGAAACAAGGTGCCTCTATCTGCTTCTTCTGAAACTTGGCTTGACCAGGAATGCTTCTTCCTATGAATACTGAATATATCCACCACTGGATGGCAGTATAAAGCCAGTTCTGAGCCTAGGAAGAGCAGCTAGTGCTGTTAAAAACACCAGGATCATCTTGCATCTACATTATTACTCAGTATTGACTTCTCAGACAATTTTAAATGTGACACTGAACCTCATTTAAATGTTTAATTTAAAACATGGCAGTGGAATTACTCTTCTTGAAGCAGTTGTATTGCTTGGCCATGGTTAGTTTGTGAAAATGAGTGAATGTATTTATTTGTTTTTAATAGCTAATCAATGCCAGGGGGAAATAAAGATACAATAGAACTGGATTAAAAACAATTTTGGTGCACAACCAAAGTTAAATTGAAATACTATAGATTAGCAGAGTAAGGTTGCCTCATATGAATATGGGCGTAGAACAGAGAAGATATGTTCTTAACTTATGCATGCAATTAACGTTATAGAAATTAATGAGTGAATATGTTAGAAGAGATGGTATCCAATTTAGACTGCAAACCACACTCTTTCTATGAGAGTAAATGTCACCAAACTCAGCAGAACAGATTTCCAAGTCAACAAGCATTGTTGCCACCAAAGGTTCATCTGAATAAAAAGGTGTCTGCATTTCTTCTGCAGAAAGGTTTTAGAGGAATTCTAGAGAAGCAATATCAGTCCTTTTTAAAATGAGATTTTATTAAAGCTTTTTCATAATTCAATAATATTAAGAAAGCTAACCTAAACAAAAACAGAGAAAGAAAGAGAAAAGCAAAGGCAGAGTCCTCTCTCAAAGAGAGCTCTTAACCTTGTCTGACACAGAAAGTGGTGGACCTTCCCAGAAATCACCTGGGAGCTTTCCTTCCCCCGCCCCCACCCCCGCCCCCAGTATCTCACCCTGAGAGGTCTTCCCTTCCCTAGAAGCAATACAGTGGTACCTCTGGTTACGAACTTAACCTGAAACCATTCTTAACCTGAGGTACCACTTTAGCGAATGGGGCCTCCTGCTGCCACCGCACGATTTCTGTTCTCATCCTGAGGTAAAGCTCTTAACCCGAGGTACGACTTCCAGGTTAGCGGAGTCTGTAACCCAAAGTGTTTGTAACCCGAGGTGTTTGTAACCCGAGGTACCACTGTATTAGTTTTGACAAAAGTAGTAACCAAGTTAATGGGGGATTCTGCTCAGCCTTAGGTAATTGCAGCATGTAAACTCAGCGTGAATTGGGAAAACTTTCCTCAGCTGAAACACCTGAGGAATTTCAAGAGAAGCCAAACAGGTTTGGATTCAAACTGCAGCTCAGTCAGCCGAATTGCAAGATTATACTACCTTAAATATTCTCTAATAATATGTTCAATAATCTATATCAAATCGAGAAATACTTTCAATAGATACATGTTGTTTTTGTGTGTGTCATTTAAATGGAAACTAAGCAAGAGTATTTCCCAGGGGATTGTGACCTTGGTGAGGATGGTTCGGCTAGCCTTTCAAAAGTGTATTTTAGATCTGTTGCCCGTAATCTCCCAGTGGTGGTTTGCAACAGTACAAACACTGTACAAATATATATCAGCAAGCCAGTTTACAAAATCTGTTTATGTGATAGCAAACGTGTCTAATCCCCTCCTGGTTTACCTAACATTGTAAGGTTAACAGCAGCAGAGATGAGCAAATGATCTGTGATAAGCTGTTCCCATGAGGACAGCTTTATGCGTTTAGAGCAATCAAACGAGGGCTGACGTTATCATGAGAAAAAGTGAAAATGGAGGAAACCACATACAGAAGGCCTTTTCCAGTAGTCGTCCATAACTACCTCCTACTATTTGCCACCCAAACCAATCAAAACTCTGCCACGATTTTTAGACCTTAACACACAGGGCTTTCGCTGCTCTTCCCCCAGCACAAATAAGGAGTTTGTTTTCCCCCTCCAGAAAAACAAATCTGCCAACTCTGCGTGTAGGTCTGCACACGGCCATGTAAATATCAGGGCTTCCGTCACATATCTTGGCGTACCCAAAACTCATCCCACACTCTGAGACCATGTGGTGATGGGTGGGTTATAAATTCCTTGAATAAACAGCTAAATAAATAAGATTAGTTTTGCCAGTGTTTCCCATCCGTCTGCCTTCCACTGCTGTCACATGACTCATCGAGGTCTCATGCTGGCCTGGTTTGCTTTCAGACCACGTTCTTGAGCTTCCACATGAAGCAGCATGAGACCTGGTGAACTACCTTCATGGGTGGAGGCAGACAGGGATCATGATACCCTAGCCAATCTGTTCCCTTGTTTCTCTCTCTCTCTCTCTCTCTCTCTCTGGCATATTGCTGCCCCAGGCTCTTGAACAGAGCTGAGCAATATAAGCTGGAGATCTGTCAAATGACATCAGGGAAAGCCTTGTTAGAGAGGATAAATCATTTGCCTAAGTAACCAATCTGTTCCCATTTCCAGCAATTTCCAGATTTTAAGCGTTCAAATCAAAAGCTGTTCCAAACACCAGACATGGTTCTCCAATTGTGTTATTATCCAGGTTAAAACAAACAGGTAACATACTGGATGAGAGGTCTATTATCCCACTTCAACAGGGGACCAATAGAGTGTCAGTCTACTCTGAACACAGAGAGGTGGACATCTGATGAGAAAATTCTTATGCTCTGCATGTAACTGAACTGCAACTTGCTTGGGAATGAGGCACATATTCCATGTTAGTAACTTACTAAAACTTCTTTTGCCTCTAGTTTTTCCCCTCCAGTTCAGAGGAGGGAGCTGCTTTCATCAGCACTACTGGAGTATCTCTCTTGCCTTCTGCACTGCCTCCAGGCATTTACACCAAATAAGAAAGTATTCAAGTGCACTTTATTATATAATTTATGATTTATTCCACTTGATTCTGGTAAATGTTTTGCTTTCCTCAACAATTTTTTACCACTGCTCCAACATGCTTTTTAGCAAGGGTGAATTCAGCCTCTGGGCTAGGTTTCCTTATCTTTTTTCTCCACACTAACCCCTCCAAACCTTTTCCAGACGTTCACATGTCTCTAAAGACACCTCTATTTGAAATAGGGTCATTTGTATTATTACATGCACATTCAGAGTGCTCAGGTTTGAGCCCTAAGCAAGCATGCTTGTTCATCCAAACACACACACAGTGACATCACCTGCTATGCCTATCCTATAAAGTAGAAGATGGGAGAAGAATAGATCTGGTACCATTCCCTATATTTCCAATTTTCAGGCTGTGACTGCTGTTGTTTACGCAGTGGGTGAGTGGATACTCCTTGTCTCCTTTGGCAATTAGGCATAGAAGAGGAATTTGATTAACTGAGCTTCCGAAGTTGGTCTCACTTTATCCACTCTGCCCAGACGAATGTGTTCATCAGATGTGGATCCACTTAGGAATCTGAAGACCTGCTGGATTCCATCACAACATTCTCATGGGAGTACTTAAAAGAATTATGCCACTAAACAGAATCCTCTGCAAGCTCCTACTGCTCCTCTGTGGAGCCAATCCTGCACAGTGTAACACAATTGTGAACAGCATACCCCATTGTGCATCTGGATATATGAAGAACTTCTCCGACATGAGGCTGGAACAAAGCACTTGCTCTTTTTAAATTCGTGCAATTCTTTTCTTTCTTTCTTTTTTGCAAGCAAACACAGGGTTTGCTTGTTTCTGTGTTGTTTCTCTCTCTGCTGGTTTGCTATTGATTTTGGCATGAAATGTTTTGCATGTAGCATTGCAATTGTGTATCACACCACCTTCGCATCTTCAGAATAATTTTATTCAAGACTCAGTCGGGGGCAACCCTTCAGATTTCATAGGAAAGATGCAAAGGTATTTCAGTGGGCTGATTCTCAGCTAGATGTAAATGTTTGCTTTTGCATGCATTAAATAATAAGTTGCAAAATAAATGCATTTTAAAAGCATGTGTTGCAATTATTTTGCATACATTTCAGTATCTATGGTAATGTAATCAATAAGGAGAGGAAATAGGCTCTCATTTATTTACTTGGGAAGGGAAAAATTGGCTGCTTTTTCAGGCAATGCCCATCCGACTGTGCTTACAGACATAAAAACAAGAGGAGGAGGAGGAGGAGGAGGAGGAGGAGGAGGAGGAGAAGAAGAAGAAGAAGAAGAAGAAGAAGAAGAAGAAGAAGAAAATTACACAAAATGTTAAACTTAATTACAAGAATGAAATGCATCAGCACCCAGCTGAATACATAACACCAGCAACCTAAGGCAATTTCTGGGGTCCAGGTCTTAACAGGGCCTATGGGTGCTAACGTTTGGCCCATGTTCTCCTAACTGTGGATGAGTTAAACACTGCTGACACTTGGCCTCTCTGATCTATCTGTTTATCTGGGAGCAGTATCTGGGTCACGCACCATTTTAAATTTCCCACAACGACTTGGAATAATGCTATACTAGGACATTGTAGGTAACTAAAATAGTGAACAGGTCACAGATGCCTGCCACAGATCACAGTGCCAGTGTTTGTGCCTATGCCTACTTTTGATAAGGGTCAGGACTGCAATACCTCAGGGACTGCCTCTCCATATGAATTGACTTGGACCCTGCATAATCTGAGGTTTTCTCCACAAGACGTCCTGAGGGTGGCACCACAAGAATGGACCTTTTCTACAGTGGTTCCCTATTTGTGGAATCCTCGCCCGAGGGAGGTTTGCCTGGCACCTTCATTATATACCTTTAGGTTCTAGGCAACAAGGCTGTGCACTTCCTTCTGACACCTGTTCATCTACCCCCAACAGCTGGCCGATGCCCCCAGCTCCCAGTGAAGCTACCCTCTCCCCCAGGGCCGTCTTCCCCTGAGGGTGCAAGGGGTACGGGGCAACCAGGTGCCAAATTCAGGGGGGGCAAGTGCCCGCCGCTGAAGCTGCCTAAACTCTCAACTATCTACCTGTTATGAAATAATAAATAATTTTGTTACGCTAGTAGGACTGCAATAAGTTTTGTAAGGAGGATTATGTGAAATATTGTAGAGAAGATTATGAAGAAAGTTATTAGTTAAGGACAATTAAAAGTAACAGGGAAATTAAGAAATGTATATTAAGTGATAAAGATTGAAAAATCTTCAGATGCAGTTGATGGAAGTCCAAAACTTTGTATAAGATAAGAAAATATGTTATATGATTGTTGGGAATGATATACAATCTACCTATCTATCTATCTATCATCTATCATCTATGAAATAATAAATAATTTTGATCAAGCTAGAAAAACAAAATACATATATACCTAGGTATTACCGAAATGTATACCTACTGTTTCACTAAAGGACTTTCGACTTTGTGTGCACATTTACCAAAGATGCACAGCGCCAGCAGCAGCACTTGTCATTCACAATGGTGGTGCTTATCAGACAGGTCAATGACGACGCTTGTCATTCTCAACAGCGCTGTGCAAGCGAAATTAACTCTTACAAAATATTATGTATTGTATTGTATTGTATTGTATTGTGTTGTATTGTATTGTATTGTACTGAGCTGCTAGGCGGCAGCGGGGTGAGCCTCACCTTTGACGCGACTGATCCTGCGCCGCCTGCCTGCCAGCTGCATGCAAGCTGCGTGAGATCAGTCGTATCAAAGGTGCCGCTGACCCTGAGTGAAACATTGCAAATTGTGTTTTATTTTCATCGCTAACAGTTCAAATTCATTTAGAGAAATCGTTTAAAAAAGTGTGGTGTCTGACATAAGCATAATAAAAGTTAATTTGGGGGCTAAACTAAATTTGGAGGCGCTGGGCGGATCTTTGCACCTCGGCGGCACATATGCTAAAGACGGCCCTGCTCTCCCTAAGGGGAGGAAGGGAGATATGGGATTCTTGCCTCTCCATCCAAAAATGCTGGATCTAGAGAAAGGATGAGAACTTCCTTCCTCCAGCCTCAGCTTCAGCATCACAGCCACCTCGACTTCTTCATCCCCATCAGTTACCAATCCAAGCTGAGCCCAATGGCGAATCAGGACACAGAGGTTTTACTCCCAGCCCTTCCTGGAAGGCCAGGGATCAAACCTAGGGTCTTCTGCATCACACAGAGCAGATATCTGCCCCTGTGTTGCAGCCTTTTCCCACCCAGCACCTCAGTTTGGGCTAGGAAGTAAATAGGCAGCCAATGTAATCCTTCTGGAATCAGTGCAATGTAATTCTGTCCAACTATATGAAAACTGGTTGAAATATAAATATAAAATACTGCATGCTAGTACTATTTTTATTAATATAAAATATGGTACTATAATTTTTATTAATACACGAGTAAAAAGTATGTGTGACAGCTGCATTATTTCATTATGCTAATCGATGATGTCATTATGTTCATTGTTAAGATTAGCATGAACTGAATTTGCAGGAATATGTTTAGCCACATATTACTTATGATGCACAGGTTTTTTTGCCAGACTTTTGTGCAACAAAATACGCAGTGATCACTACCAAGCTTCTCAAAAGCATGTCCTGAACTCTTTATACAGATTTGCTTGCACAGTGAAATGTTACACAATTAAGTAGAATACTCCCATAAATTTTGAAGCAGACAGTGTGCATAACTATCTCTTAGCAATTGGAAAGCTCCATCTGGTGGATTTCAGGTACACAGCAAAAGCACAGTTCTTGCTTAATATCTGCCCTAGCAGCCAAACCTCAAAATCCACTCATTATGCAACTGTACGACTAATGCCAGTAGATTTTTTAAAAGGCAAAAATTTAATGGGCTATTTTTCTTGAACTGGAGTCACAACAAAGTGTCAGCTTTTATCCTTTGTACCCTACACAACAATATGGGTGACATAACAAATTGAATATATTTAGCAACGTGCTGAATTGTTGCAAGGCTTTAGTAAGCTATTGTTGCTGTATACAAACTCATCCTAGACCACATAAAGTCAGTACAGTACACAATAGCAATTCAAAAGCAGTGCTTCCATGCCAGTACTGCTTGCCTAGACCTGCCTTCAAGCTGAAAATCAAGAGCAATGAAGCTGCTTTTAGAAATATGATAACATGGTGCAAACTCAAAAGGGCTGGGTCCTCCCTATCTGAGCCAAAGTTGTGTAGTGGTTGCCTTTTCCGTGGGGTAAAGTGGTTAGGTGATGCATACTGGCAGTGGGCCAAAGCAGCCAATATCTGTAAAAAACAAATTTATAAATTGTATCACGGCCTGAGGTCATCAAAGCACTGTACATAGTAAAAATAAAATAAAATATCAATTCAAAAAAGCATTCAAAACAATTTCTATAAGCTTTAAAAACAATACAAACATAGGTGTACAAGTTCCTTTAAAAAAAAAATTATTAACCGACCAATCAAATCAAATCACATCACATAAATTCCGAATTACAAAGCCGAATTTTAAATTTTTGTTGGGGGGACCCATATTTCAAGTTCTGAAGGGGGATTCCAATCATCTTCTTGCTGCTGCGTTAATATCCACAAATCTGTCCAAATAATATTCATAATTCTATCCAGTCTTATCTTGCTGTTTCCACATCTCATCTTGTTCATATGTTTTTCTTTTTTTCTTTATGATCTCTTCTGATAATCTCCTTAAGCAGGTAAACACCAATTTATAATCCTGTGTGATTTTTTCCGTTCGTCCAATCATCATATCAAGATGGTTTCCATATATCATCACTTTCATAAATATCAGCACTCTTTCCATCATTAATCTCTCAAATCTGTCGCTCTTTAGTCCCTCTGAGGAGGCTCACCCACAATATAAAAACAGCTCTGTTCCTCCTCCCAGACTTAAGTCTTCCAACAGAACTTGCCAAAATGGCGACGGTATTTTTTACTGCGTCATTCCAAAGCTCTTATGCTTTCCACGAACTTCTTGAAACATGCTTTGGTTAGAAAATTATCTCCACACAGTCTTAAATCCACAGCTTAAGTCATTTAAACGGCATTTCTGACTTGTGACTTGTGGGGGGGGGGATTCTTGGTTAATCACATAGAGAAAAGAAAGGAAAGTTCCCCCCCCCCATCCAGTCCCATTGCCGAACATACCGAGCCTTGGTGTGTCTTCTCATGATTTATTCTTGTTCCTCCGACCTGTCTTGTTTATCAGAGATCTCTTCAGTTAGCAGTCTTTACTCCCCCTTCTTCCTTGAAATATGTGCATTAGCTTCCTCCTAATTGTTTCTTTTGAAGTTGCTGCAGCTAGAGGCGCGAATCAGAGACAGCGTCCAGGAGCGCCGAGATCCGCACAAAGGCTTTCTGCCTAGGGCCCCCACCCCCACAAATTTGGGGGTGGTATAGGGCACAGCAGACAAGGGCAGTCCCCCCCCACGCTTGGGGGGGGGCAGGGAGGCTGTTTACTCCCATCACAGCCTCTTAATTACCTCATGTGGGTCAAAGAGATGTTATTGTCAGCCATCTTCCGATGCGCCCCTAGTGGCCCCTCCAGGTGTACAGGTTCCTATCTAGGGCAATGCCATGTTAAAGTCACTTAGAATCATAGAATTGTAGAGTTGGAAGGGACCCCGAGAGTCATCTATTTCAACCCCCTGCAATGCAGGAATCTCAACTGAAGCATCCATGGCAGATGATCATCCAACCTCTGCTTAAAAGACTTCTTCCTGATATTTAGTCGGAGTCTCCTTTCTTGTAACTTGGACCCATTGGTTTGAGTCCTATCCTCCAGAGCAGGAGAAAACAAACTTGCTCCATCTTCCATGTGACAGCCCTTGAGATATTTGGAGATGGCTGTGGCGTTAACATATGAGAGTGCTGGAGGTGAAATAGTTAAACAGGTTACCCAATCAGAACCGAGGGGGGTGGAGTCAGAGGGACTATAAAACCAGCTCTGGGAGGGGCGAACGGAGGACTTCGTTGGGAGTTGGGTGGAGTGGAAGTGAATTGGGATAGAGTCTGTGGGTAGGTTGAGTTAGTGTAGAGAAATAAGCTGAGTCAGGAACAGTTAGGGGCTAGGAAGACAAGTAAGTATCTGAGAGGTGGTTTAGTGAGTGAGAGCAGGTAGCAGAAGTTATAGGTCTGGATAGGCACCCCATGACTGTAATTGACCAATACCGTTTATGAAACCTCACGCTTGTTAAACTGCAATAAAGAAACAGAAGTTTATGTTCCAATTTAACGCTGACTGGACTCAGTATTGTACCAGGTAGGGCCTGGGTGGTGGCAGCGAGAAATAAAGTGGTGACACATCAATAGACGGTGAAACATCCGGGGACCCTGTGTGATCGCCACAATGGCTATCACACCTCCTCTCAGTCTTCTCTTTTCACCTGCCCCCACTTTCTGCCCTTGCTGAAACCTTGCTTACCAGAGAGGCACAGCTGAGGCTTCTGGGTTCCAGTGAGATCTTGCAAGAGCCCCACAAGATTGCGTCAAGGTCTCCAGAGGCCTCATGTGGCTTTCCTGACACCCCTGGTAAGTAAAGCACTTTGTCTCACTTATTGGGTTCTTCAGAAGTTTGTATGAGGCATGCCTCTGTGTAATCTTGAGGGGATCTTGCGAGATTTTGTGGGGAACCCGGAAGCCACCACAGCCACTTCTTCAAGCCACCCCCCATGGAGGCATCCCTTGAATTCCACTGCCTTAGAGAATAAATAAAATAAATAAAATATATTTAGCCATGGATATATATAAATATACATTTAAAAAAAAAAAAATCACACAACAAGAGAGACCTAGATTTCTATCATTTAGCTAAAAGCACAAGTTCCTTGAGATACGTCTTATAGTCCCAGTGTATTTATTCTGACTGAAATTTCAGCCAAATCACAATATTTTCTCTCCTAACCCTACTTAAAGAAAAGAATCTTAAATGTCGGATGAGAGGAAAGAAAGGTCACATTAATTAGACATAAGAGGTATATCTCTGTTTTGCTGAAGGTCTGTTGTTGATGCATTTTGTAAACCAGTGTTTACTGTCTCCTGAGCGGTTTTGAGATTCCAGCTAAAGTCTCTAATAATTGCTGCTTACTAAAGCAACTATGTAAATTCATATGGATCAATATAAACTTGCACCAGTTCACTCTAAGCCAGCAAGGATCAAAAGCTGAATAATGAAATTCACTGTAAACAAGAAGAGCCTGCTGGATCAGACCAAAGGCACGCCCAGTTCAGCATCATGTTCTCACAGTGGCTAACTAGATGCCTGTGGGAAATCAGCAGGCCAAGTTCATATAGTGTAATATAGAAACGCGTGGCGCTGTGGTCTAAACCACTAAACCAGTTCGAAGGTTGGCAGTTCAAATCCCCATGACAGAGTGAACTTCTGTTGCTCTTTCCCATTTCCTGCCAACCTAGCAGTTTGAAAGCACACCAGTACAAGTAGATAAATAGGTACCACTGTGGTGGGAAGGTAAACAGCATTTCTGTGTGCTCTGGCTTCGCTTCTGTCCCGGTGTCCTGTTGCAACAGAAGTGGTTTAGTCATGCTGGCCACATGACCTGGAAAGCTGTCTGTGGACAAACACTGGCTCCCTTAGCCTGAAAGCAAGATGAGTGCCACAACCCCATAGTCGCCTTTGACTAGACTTAACGGTCCAGGGGTCCTTTACCTTTTTTAGTGTAGGCTGAAGCAGAGGGAGGCAGTTATTCCAGACTACTAATATGGCAGGGGGTGTTGAAAGGGCAAAGTTCTGTTTACTATGCACCTCCGCAGATTAGAAGCTTGCTCTCCCTCTTCCATTAAACTAAAACTTGAGGTCATTCAAATAAGAGAGTAAGGATAGAGAAGGGGACACATTTCTTCGGACAAGACTGTTGCATCCTTCAAATGTTGTTTCTCTACTGCTACATTTTTAAAAATGCAGTTGTTGCTGTTGTGTAAAAATTGCAACTCTAAAGTGTTTGAGGTAAAGGGCAGCACCCTCCGTGCCCCAAGAAGCCTGCTGTTTATATGGGGAAATAATCTGTTGGTACGTATCTGGTTGCACACACTAGCCTTGGCAGATGAAAGGTCAGCATTTAGTCTGCAGTAATTATCATCCCATCGTTACAGAATAATCATGCATAATTATTCCTGGCATCTGAAGTGCTGCGGAGGTCATGTGGCAATTAGTTGGACTCTGCTAAGTGTGTTTGAGAAAGTAGTCATGGCACAAGAGGAGTTTGAAGAACAGTGTTGTGCCAAAAAACTGTCCCTCTGTTTCTGGGGGGGCTTTCCTTCCTTTGTGAAAGAGGCCTCCATTTCTCTGCCTCGTGCTCAGGGCAATTGAGAATTCGTTAGGTATTTTAGGGAATGTGGGGTTCCGAACTCACCTTATCATTGCAAGGTGGAAGAGAAAGGGGCATGTTTTTTTCCCTTCCATCCCAGTATACATTTCTCCAGCACTCCAGAGCCTCCTTGACTGCCCACACTTCTGGAACTGAAAAAGCTCTATGGTGGAGTTGCCTCAATATGTCTCCCCTGAGATTTAGTTGATTCATGTGTACCTGAGAAGGTGCATATGAAGGACAATCACATACACCCCTCAGCCACTTCAGAATGAAGAGAACAAAAACCACTCCACAACAGCCCTGCACCTAAAGGTGTGTCAGGGAACTGCCATCAGTGCCGGAGGGAGAGAGCAAAATCCAGAGGGATTCCGGAGAGCGTCCCGGGAGTGGGAGAGGCAGCCCATCTTCTGGGGAAGAGAATCAGCGTAGCACCAGTGGAGAAGGGGGGCAGATGGGGGAAGCAGCGAGGCGGTGCCATGACTCCTTGCCGGGGACCAGCGGGGAGAGTAAAGGTCCTCCGCTGCCTATGCCCTCCTTGCGCAGAAGGCTTTCGCGCAGAGAGAGTAGGAGGAGACTAGGCGTCAAAGAGCTTCTTTGCTGGAAGAAGTTTAAGAAACGCCCACTGACAGATTCTGCCAGCAATTGAGACAGCCACGGGTGAGTGGCTGTCCGGACAGGAAAGGTTCACTCAGGCAACCCAGCCGGGTGTTTGCACCAGCTTACGCACGAGCAACCCTAGAACCATTACAAGGTGTAAGAAGGCATTGTTTTGATTCTATGGTTCTATGGTTTTGCATTCTGCTCTGTATTCATTACTGTTTCTGTTCCACTGCAGTTTGTCTTACACCCAAAACTGTCTTATACATCCCACTGCTGGCTGTGGATAAAACACATAACTTAATTAATATGCATAATGATGTAAATTACACTGTTATTATATTCTTCCACCCTATTCCTATCAATGCAAAAGAAATACAATGCAGACTAGAAGAGGGATGCAACCGATTATGTATCATTTGCATACTGAAAGCAGCAACGGCAGTGAACAACAATCTTATTCAGTGGATCGATTTCTGTTTCGGACAAGAGCCGAATAAGTGATCTTTGCTCTCATTTCCAATTTAGTCAGAATTCTCTGACATCCCTACTTGCACCCCACACATAAGAAGCAACCTGGTTTCTCTCCCTCCCTTGATAATTTTCAAATGATGTTTCTTTTCTTATTAATTAATGGAGACCGGTAAAAGGAAAGTCAGAGGAATTGTCAGCCTAGATAAGATTTTATTTTTTATTTTTTAAGAAAGCAGGAGAAAAGAAAACAATGAAACAACAAGGTGGCAAAGGATAATAGGAATTGAGATTGAATAGTCAGCACAGCAAGACAGGACTGGTGGTAAGATGCCATTTAATCAAGCCTCAGCAATTTGCAGCAGACTCCTGACAGCTGTCCATTTGCTCCTCTGCAGGCCAGAATAGGCTGTGGAACAGAGCGCCATAACAAATTTTGTCGCTTGCCTTTGTTCGTCCTAAATAGATACAGGCACTTAACAGTGTTCCAACAATTGAGATGATACTAAATCCATCCCTTAAGTACCATGCATTGGGCCCACTTCATAAATTTTCTATTTACACCTGCAGTAGGCCTCTTCCTTCTTGACAGACATTTTCACCGGGAAGAGGAGGGGAAACATCACACGGATGCACACAATTATATTCAGCCCCCCCCCCCCAAAATAAGTAGTCAACAGCTTTCTAAATTCACAGCATTACCTGGGGATATCGGGGGGGGGGGGGTAGAGTAAGGGCCTGACCTGAGGGTCTTCATCCAAGATTACAGCTCTCACTGAATGTAGAGAAGGGGTTTTATTCATTTCCTTAAGGGTGCCTTGGAGACTCTTTGCCTTAAGGCAACTCTGAGTGTCTGGAACTATTTTTGCTGCTGTCTACTCACATGGTCCCTCTGCCTCATTTGCACCTGTGGTTTTGAAGACCTAATGCAGCTTTGCCAACCTTCCAGATGTTTTGGGCTACAACTCCCATCAGCCCCAGCCAGCACACAGGGAGGGCACCAGGTTGGCAAAGAAAAGTAACCAAATGTGTGTGCACAATCTTTAAGCAACTACGATTATTCAGTGGCTGTTTTCTATTCCATTGGCCTGGCCAAGGCAGCTCCACCCCCGGGTCAAGCCTGACCCGGGCATGGAGAGAGGCTGCAGCACACTAGCAAGCTGCCAAGCAGCTTCCTCGTGCCTGGCTGTGGCAGCAATGCTTCTGGCCACTCTCCTGTACTGTGGCACACAAGGAAGCTGCGCAGCTTCTTTGCACCTGGTTGCAGTTCTGCTCCTGGGTACGCTTTGCGAGGGGAGCCACAGCGGGCTCCCTCCACACCCGCTGCCCCACCTCCCTTGGGGGCACACCTTGTGTGCCCACCCCGGGCTGTGTTTGCACACCTTTTCCCACTGCATCCCGGTTTCTGACTTGATCCTGAAGTGTCCCTCTTTTCCTTAGGACAGAGCTTTCCAAACTGTGCGTTGCGACACGTTAGTGTGTTGGCTGCAGTGTGTAGGCATGCTGCATAAATGCTCCCAGCACTCCTCCGGGGGCTGGATAGGGGCTAGTTTAACCTCCAGTTTGCTAGTAAAACTGAATTAAAGGTAAAGGGACCCTGACCATTAGGTCCAGTCGTGATCGACTCTGGGGTTGCGGCACTCATCTTGCTGTATTGGCCGAGGGAGCCGGCGTACAGCTTCTGGGTCATGTGGCCAGCCTGACTAAACCGCTTCTGGCAAGCCAGAGCAGCGCACAGAAATGCCATTTACCTTCCCGCCAGAGCAGTACCTATTTATCTACTTGCACTTTGAGGTGCTTTCGAACTGCTAGGTTGGCAGGAGCAGGGACCGAGTAACGGGAGCTCACCCCGTCGCAGGGATTCGAACTGCCGACCTTCTGATCGGCAAGTCCTAGGCTCTGTGGTTTAACCCACAGCACCACCCGCGTCCCGTAAAACTGAATTACTGTGTCGCAAAATGATGCATGTCTAAAAAGTGTGTTGCCAACATGGAAAACTCTGCCTTAGGACGTCCCTATTTTCACTGGAGAAATGTTGGAGGGTATGAAACTTCCCTCATGATTTCCCTATGGCAAGGACCAGGGCCAGACCTACTATGAGGTAGAGTGAGATAGCTGCCCCAGGCAGCAAATGCTGAGGGCCAGGGAGTGGAAGGAGATGTGTCTACCACATGGCCTGCCCTCAGGGCCTTGACAGTGTCAGAGTAAGCTTTAACTTCCAACCTGCTCAGTTTTTGTGCATGGGATTGGAGGGAGACACCAACTTGTCCTTTGCCTTAGGCGGCAAAAGCTCATAAGAACATAAGAAGAGCATGCTAGAGCAGGTCAATGCTTCTCTGTCCAGCATCCTGTTCCCACAGCAGCCAACCAGATGCCAATGGGAAGTTTGCAAGCAGGATCTGAGTGCAACAGCTTTCTCTCCTCCTGGAGCAGGCATAGGCGAACTCGGCCCTTCAGATGTTTTGGGACTACAACTCCCATCATCCCTGACCACTGGTCCTGTTAGCTAGGGATGGTGGGAGTTGTAGTCCCAAAACATCTGTAGGGCCGAGTTTGCCTGTCCTGGAGTTTCTAGAAAGCATCTACTGCCTCCAATGATGATAGAGGTAGAAGACAAGCCGTCATGGTTAGCAGCCACATCATTTGTAGCCACTAATGACTTTATCCGCAATGAAGTTGTCTAATTGTATTTTAAAGCCATTACTACATCTTGTGGGAGCAAATTCTGTAGTTTAAACCATGTGCCATAGCCGTACAAATGGAAGTGCTGAAGATAATACAGCGCTGAGATACTTTAGTGCTACAATGAGAAAGTAGGCTGTGAGTTTAGTTTTTTTTTTAAATGAATAAATACATGCAAATGCCTCCACGGCTATAACTATCTCTAATAGCACTCTGGGGTGTGGTGATGTTGGTGCTTCTGACAAGAGTTAGCAGCCATTAAAAATGCAATAAGGTTAAAACATAATCAAGGATATAAACATAAATGTTTATCTAATATTGCAATTGTTTGGAAAGTTTCAACATTATATTTGAAGCCCAACCACCATAATAACAACAGCTAGCATAAAAAAGCGAGTTCATAGATGGTCAAATCTGGATGGGTAAACATGTCACTGCTTGACTCAAAATGATTGATCTGTTTTGTGAGTGTTGCCTTTGAATACTAGCAAAACCTTGAGGGCTTCCGCGAGAACTTACAATATTAAAGTACTCTTCCACTCTGCTTTGCACTATGAGAATTTATTGACAGTTTTAATGTGTGTTTGATGTATGCAAACCATTTAGAGGTACTGACAATTAAGTACCTCTTAATTTTTGAAATAAATGAGCATGGGTTTGTATTCAGTACAGATAAATGCTGCTTTTGACATGGGAACTCAACCTACAATCTACTAACTCTAAAGGACCCTTTGACAATTAAGTCCAGTCAAAGGGCTGTGGCGCTCATCTCGCTTTCAGGCTGAGGGAGCCAGCATTTGTCCACAGACAGCTTTCCGGGTCATGTGGCCAGCATGACTAAACCACTTCTGGCGCAACAGGACACCGTGACAGAAACCAGAGCATATGGAAACGCTGTTTACCTTCCCGCCACAGCGATACCTACTTATCTACTTGCACTGGCGTGCTTTCGAACTGCTAGGTAGGCAAGAGCTGGGACAGAGCAATGGGAGCTCACTCTGTTGTGGGGATTTGAACCACCAGCCTTCTGATCAGTAAGCCCAAGAGGCTTAGCTGTAGTCCAAACACTTATACACTGTCCCTTAAGTGCTGCTTTGACTGAGATGGAACTAGAACTAGTGAGCTGCAGGAAAAAATGGTTTGGGCTTAGGAGAACGTCCTGAATCATAATAACTTTTTGCCTGTGGAAAAGGGTTCCTTGGGAATTAAGTGTAGTGTAGTAGTTAGAGCACGGTGTAGTTATTAGGGTGAGGGCAGAACAGGTGAGGAATGTTGGTGGTCAGATGGATGTTGGTGGGCAGTGCCCTATTTTCCCTAACAGATCAGCCTCCCCTGTGTACTGGAATACATGATTGACTGATATATATGTTGTTCTGCCTGTTGTCTTTGTCCATGGAGTTTGACCTGTTCTGCTCTCACCCTAATAACTACACCGTGCTCTAACCACTACACTACACTTAATTCCAAAGGAACTCTTTTCCACATTGCCGAAGAATTGATGCTTTTGAATTATGGTGCTGGAGGAGACTCTTGAGAGTCCCATGGACTGCAAGAAGATCAAACCTCTCCATTCTTAAGGAAATCAGCCCTGAGTGCTCACTGGAAGGACAGATCCTGAAGCTGAGGCTCCAATACTTTGGCCACCTCATGAGAAGAGAAGACTCCCTGGAAAAGACCCTGATGTTGGGAAAGATGGAGGGCACAAGGAGAAGGGGACGACATAGGACGAGATAGTTAGACAGTGTTCTTGAAGCCACCAACATGAGTTTGACCAAACTGCGAGAGGCAGTGGAAGACAGGAGTGCCTGGCGTGCTCTGGTCCATGGGGTCATGAAGAGTCGGACATGACTAAACATGTTGTTTTGCAAATTCAAAATAAATTTAGAGGAGGAAATGAAGAAATCAAAAGTGCATGACAGGTCTGTGCCCCAAGGGGTTTACAGTCCTAAATTTGACTGTAACAACAGAGAATTGGGAGGAGGAGAGACCGAGGCAAATGTCAACACATAAGGAATATGTATTTATGTCAGGTACATGGAGCTAGGTTTACCTGTAGTGAGTTATAGTTTTTATAATGAGTGAGAGAGACTCCATTGCCCAGACAAGGCACAAAGATACAAAATTCAGCTTCAAACAAATGTCATGTCCTCTAGTGCTCAAGGGAGAGAGGCATTTTTAAATGTTTCTTTGATTGGGGAAAAATGCACATTCACCTGTTCCAGCTTTAGTGAAGCCTTAAGGCCCAGCAGGAGTCTTCCATTCTGCTCAAAAATCAGTTTGGCAAATGAAAGAAAGTTTTAAATGCCTGAAGCAGCTTGTGCTGCAAGTGTGGAATTGTTATTTCCCCCCTTTTATCCCAGGGGGATTTGGAGGTGTCAGCAAAGGAAACTGGCCTCCTGTTTTATTGGCAAAGTAATGAAAGACTCAGGCCTAAGCACATTCAGGACATGATCCAGCAAAAAGCAAGCACTTTTCCATTCCATTGGGACTGGAGCTCAGGCCTAACTTCTTCACTGAAATCAACATCAGTAAAAACAGCAAGATCCACATGCTGTCATTCCACTGAGGACCTTAAGGAGATCTGAAGGTGTTCATCCCCACCACAACCCTGTGAGGTAGGTTAGACTGACCTGGATGATGCCTGAATAGTAAATTCAAGCCTTAAGACCCTGGTCTCCTGACACCCTAACCTCTACATTGACTTTTGAAAGGGTTTGACAGGATTGTTTCTTTAGCTGCAAGGCTCTCAGGGGTCAGCAAACCTTTTCAGCAGGGAGCCGGTCCATTGTCCCTCAGACCTTGTGGGGGGACAGACTATATTTTGGAAAATAAAAATGAACAAATTCCTATGCCCCACAAATAACCCAGAGATGCATTTTAAACAAAAGCACACATTCTACCCATGTAAAATCACACTGATTCTGGGACTGTCCATGGGCCAGATTTAGAAGGTGATTGGGCCAGATCTGGCCCCCAGGCCTTAGTTTGCCTACCCATGCTCTACTCTTATGCACAGAAAGTTCAACTGAACTCATTACTTCTGACTAAAGATGCAAAAGTTTTGGATGGATGTTTAAAATGTAAGTCCTAGGGTGGATTTGGTCCATGATTAGCCCAGAGAATTGAGAGAATTGGTATGGGTCAAGGAATGGATCTGCCATAAATATGACGTTAGGATATATGTGCTAACTCCTGCCTAGGTACTAGATTGTGTCAGGGCACCTAGACTCATAGTAGCGGCCTGCTCTGCCATTAGATCTGTTCAGAACTGTTCTGCCAGATTCTCAATATTCCTGTCTTTACAGAGTCAACAAAACAGGTTATGTCCCGAAACAAAAGAGGTTATGTCCCCAACAGGCTTGAAAGAACAGCATGTTTATTCAACTCTCAGAACTCCCATGTTTTCCTTTATTTAATTTAAATGACATTTTCAAAAGAACGAAGACAGAGAAACCAAATCCGGATATATAACACTGTTTCTCCAACCCCTTCTTCCTTCCAAAATGAAGTATAACACCTTAGAATGTTTTATTATAGTAAAGAAACAGTTCCTGACTGCTTTACAGATACTGCATCAATCTGAGTGCCCATTTTAGCTATGTATTTTATAATAGGTTAGCAAATTAACCTGACATTCAGGTTAAATTTATTCTCTTCTGTCCCATATATCTTGCCAAAGCCATTTAGGTTGTGTGGCAAGATACAGTATTTGAATAACTGTTCTGCCGGATATTAATTTTTAAAATTTAGTTTCAACAGTGGAGGGCTGGGTTATTGTTTTTTTTCCTGGAAGAGAGAGATTTGTTTAAATGGATTTGTGAATCACCTCCTGCACAATTGTCTCAAGGCAATGTACAATTAAAAACAACTGAAAGTTTTTTTTAAAAAAACAAACAAACCAGCAGTTACAAAAAATAAAAAAAAATAAAAATATAAAATAGACACTCATGGCTGAGACCCATTTATCCAGTTGGTGATGTTGGAAAAATAATGGAATCAACATAGGAAGTTGATTTGTCCCTCTAGCTAGCCAATATTCCCTACAGATCTGCCCTACCATTAGACAGAGTGAGGCAATCACCTCAGGTGGCAGATACAGATGGTAAGCAATGGCAGCCCTCTAGCTGTTCCTCATGAGCAGCCTGGTCATTCTCCACTGCTGGAAATCAAACCTATGTGTTCCCCAGTCATATCATGCTCCGCATAAACTTGCCTGCAGCCCTCAGTTACCTGGAAGATGCTATCCTTTGTCAGTACTGAAGTAAGGTTCAGCAGCCTGTCCAGTCAGCCTTTGTGCATGGAATGGAGGGGGCACCAACTTCTCGGGCCGCAAAATGTCTTGGTTAGATTGTGACATCACTGAAGGCATTTGTGGTTAACTTTGACAGCAATGTTGAAATTAGTCACATGGGCGGCCTGGCCAATGAGGGATCCTATTATGAATTATCTGATGTAGTGTTTTCCAGATACTGGTAATAACAACTCCCATCACTCCTGACTACTGACTGATGGGAGTTAGAGTTCAATAACATCTGGATGGCACCATGTTGGATACCCTTGGCCTAACCAATTAGATTTGGCTATCTGATTATCCATGGAGAACAAGTGAAACAAATTGGAAGTAAAAATAAGCAAGAGCCATGAAATAGGTGAACAGGGCTACCCAAAAAAATCATGATTTTTTTTGACATTGCTGTAAATATTCATGAAAAACTAAGCTGTTATCACCTCAGATCCATTTAAGATCTATATGCTCACAAAATATAGAACTGCACATCGCCCTTTGCTACCAAGCAGTTCCTTGATGATGATTTCAATGCATGTATTCTGAGAAAGCTAGTTTTCTAGACAGCTTATTCCAAGAGTGTAGATGCAATTACTTGCGCAATTGCACATGCTTATAGATAGCGTTCTCCAAAGTGCAATCTTCCAAGCGCTTAATGAAGTTGTAATAAAAGTCTGTGCTCCCTTCCCCATGCTTAGCTGAACATTCAGCAAGGCGTCCAACAACACATACCAAAAAAACACAGATTTTTAAAGAACTTGTCACAATTAAGTGCTCATCAATGCCTGCTATCACCACTTATCCCCCTATGATTTGCAGTACATAAACAAGGACTTTAAGAGCTCATTGTAACAATGGAAAATTGGTCCAGTGACAAAGAAAATCTGTGCCAATAGCATTTGTTCAGGCCCAAGCACTATTGCAAGAAGAAGAAGAAGAAGAAGACCTGTCTGTTTCTAAATTCATCACATATATAAAGGTTTATCAAAACCTTTGCCACAGATGTTGACAAACTTAAGGTTTACTTTTCATGAAATAACTTGATCTAAGCCAAGTTGAAATATGTCCAACTGGTTTGTATTTAAGATTACATCTTAAAATTGTTTAGCTGGACAGATTAATATGAAACTATTAATATGGCTCTGAACATCTTGATTTACAGATCCTCCAGCATTTCACAGTTATAAATAAGGATATTTTATAATACCCATATATGCATGCCAAGGAACACTGATTGAGTGCCCTGAGGAAGAAGAAGAAGAAGAAGAAGAAGAAGAAGAAGAAGAAGAAGAAGAAGAAGAAGAGGAGGAGGAGGAGGAGGAGGAGGAGGAGGAGGAGGAGGAGGAGGAGGAGCATCAGGAGGAGGAGGAGTAGGAGTAGGAGTAGTTTAGACTTGATATCCCACCTTGCACTCCCCTTAAGGAGTCTCAAAGTGGCTAACAATCTCCTTTCCCTTCCTCCCCCACAACAAACACTCTGTGAGTGGGGCTGAGAGACTTCAGAGAAGTGTGACTAGCCCAAGGTCACCCAGCAGCTGCATGTGGAGGAGCGGGGAAGCAAACCAGGTTCACCAGATTACAAGTCCACTGCTCTTAACCAGTACATCATGCTGGCTCTCCTTACTCCTCATTGCCCATTACTGAAAGCTCCACTCAAGCCTGTACAGTGGTACCTCGGGTTACAGACGCTTCAGGTTACAGACACTTCAGGTTACAGACTCCACTAACACAGAAATAGTATCTTGGGTTAAGAACTTTGCTTCAGGATGAGAACAGAAATCACGCGGTGGCGGTGGCAGCAGGAGGCCCCATTAGCTAAAGTGGTACCTCAGGTTAAGAACAGTTTCAGGTTAAGAACGGACCTCCAGAATGAATTAAGTTCTTAACCCGAGGTACCACTGTACATTGTTGCATCCGTTCATACATACTGCAATAGCCTTTTCGTAATAGCTATGAAATGGTTTGCTTTTTTGGCTCAATAGCCACTACGCTAGGAAAACAGACTGCCCTACAGCCCATTATCAACAATCCAAGCCTTACTAGCTTGTGCACAACACTGTATTCTGCTTTTCATGTACATTTACATGTATGGCCATTAGAATCAAGATGCATTTCCGTCAACCCCCTGCCTCAACTCAGGGATTTAGCTTGTACAGGCCTAGGGGAGAGGAATGAACTCCAAACAATAGCAAATCTGGCAACTAGCAAAACAAAATTTAAACCAAGGCATCCCACGAAGACAGTGATTTATCAGAAACAGAAAACAGGGATTGTCTCTGAGAACAGAGGCCAGTTTGAGGCTATGATTTCACACAATTGTGTTTCAGACCCTGCTTGCACTACAAATGAACCATAGGTGCCGCATAGGGTCCAGGGGGCTGCGCACGACCACGCAAAGGGCGCCCCCCATTTAATGTGGGGAGCTGTCATTCTGTTGCTAGATGGATTGAGTAGAGAGCAAATCCCATGAATCTCATGGGATTTATATCCAACTGAGCATGGTTTCTATTATACAGTATTTCCACTGGAGTGCAAAGCTGGGTATGCACACATGGGCGAAAGCACCAGCTGGACTTACTTCAAAGTAAACATGCATAGGCTCAGGCTGATATTGATGCCTTGAGTCAGGAGCTCTGTTGAAAACAGCCTTCTGCTCCAGCTACTTCTCAAGGAGCCCGTAAGCCAAAGCTTAAAAGAATGGTACTTTCAAATAAGGCATAATTACTGTACTTATATATGCAAATACCTCAAAGTTAAGGCAGACATGCAATTAGGTATTTTTCTATGTTAAATATGCAGGTGTGGTGCTTAAAAATATCACCGAGATTCTTGCCTTCCATCTTTGTTCAAAAACATCTTCATTTATTTTCCTGCTGTCATTGTTCCAGCTTCATCTGAGTTGTTTTGAACTGATTTTACAAATAGACAGACATGTTTTTCTTCAATTTTAAGCCAACCCAAAGCCACTCCATATTGGTGCTCAAAACACATTTATATTTAAATCCTAGGTTCTGGGTTGCTTCCCACAGGGAACCACAAGTAAGGAAAGTGCTGTTCTACTCTGGTCCTGCACAGATATCTGGTTGGTCAATGTGAGAACATGATGATGAGCTAGATGTGCCTTTGATGTGTTCTAGAAGGACACTTTATGTTCTTATGAGACATGCCTTTAAAAAGATATAAATGCCTTTGTTCTATGTTGTCCAGCAACATATTCCTGTGGATCGGCTATGCCACTTCAAGGAATGAGACTTTCAAATTTATTGTAAAATGTTCTTTCATTTGAAAAATAAATTGTTTTTATTTAAGTGTTTATTTAAGTATTAATTAGGAAGATTAAGTTTTTTTATGCACTTAAATCTGCTTTTTCTTCTTTCTCTTTTCTGTAATTTCTTCTTTTCTTTTTTCTTAATTGTTTTTTCTATACTTCTCTTTTTGTGGTATCAGATTGTAAATTCTTTATATATGTGTGTAATTTAAACTAATAAATATTATTTAAAAAGAAAGAAAAATAAATTGTTATTTATGCAATTTTGTAATAATATTTAATAATAATAATACAATTATTAGCTTTGCTTAATTTAGATTACAGAGGGTAGCCATCTTTGACTGTTGAAGCAAATATATATTGTGCCATAAGTCATAGACTTTCATGGCACACATGCAAAAGTACAGGCAAGTTCAACTCCCAAGGGACTGCAATCTACTCCCAGTATAAAAATATTGGCCATGATCTACCCATGGAGGGGTGAGGGACAGCTGTCAATCCCGATCACTCGGTTGGGCATCCCTGCAACAGTATATGGGCAAATGAGAGAACAATTTATATCAAAAACTGAGATCACAGGAATTCAAGAGCTGGCATATTATTATGCAGAAAACAAATCCAGTCCAAAGAGCCAAGTCAAAAGAGCAAAAGATTAATTCAGGTCAGGGGTCTTGACTGGGAGTCTCCAAGTCTTGACTAGGAAAAAAAAAACCTAAAAAACTGGGAAAGTAAGTTAGACAGTAGAAGACAACGACGTTGTCGGCAAGGCAAAAACATGAATGGTCACGATGTGTTGATAGAGGGGTGAAGGAAGCAACCCTATTTTTGTCTCCAGAAGGAAGCTGCAGTGATTCTGCCGCCAGCAACGCCCAAGTGCATTGTTGGTGAGTGAATGCATGCCTTTGTATGGCTGCAGGTTTGCTAATGTCATCAGGACTGACCACCAGCTATGCCCTTAAACCAGGCTTCCTCAACCTCAGATTTTTTGGCTTATAACTCCCATGATCCCTAGCTAACAGAACCAGAGGTCAGGGATGATGGAAATTGTCTCAAATTGTCTCAAAACATCTGGGGGGCTGAGGTTGAGGAAGCCTGCCTCAAACCTTCCCAAATCTGGCATCCTCCAGATGTTTTGGACTGCAACTCCCATCAGCTCTGGTCAGGAAAACCTCTGTAGGGCAGTAAATTGGAGAAGTGCTCACTATAGTGGTGGGTAGAAGAGCTGGGGGGGAGGGAATCATGTCTGGCAACCAATGAGCCCCTTTGGTTTCAGATAGTACATGGCTTGTTGTTGTTTAGTCGTTTAGTCGTGTCCGACTCTTCGTGACCCCATGGACCAGAGCACGCCAGGCACTCCTGTCTTCCACTGCCTCCCACAGTTTGGTCAAACTCATGCTGGTAGCTTCGAGAACACTGTCCAACCATCTCGTCCTCTGTCGTCCCCTTCTCCTTGTGCCCTCCATCTTTCCCAACATCAGGGTCTTTTCCAGGGAGTCTTCTTTTCTCATGAGGTGGCCAAAGTATTGGAGCCTCAGCTTCAGGATCTGTCCTTCCAGTGAGCACTCAGGGCTGATTTCCTTCAGAATGGATAGGTTTGATCTTCTTTATGGTCCAGCTTTCACTTTCATACATCACTACTGGGGAAACCATAGCTTTTACTATACGGACCTTTGTTGGCAAGGTGATGTCTCTACTTTTTAAGATGCTGTCTAGGTTTAGTACATGGCTAGACAAGTCTAAAATGTCCAGGACACGAATTTTCACGACCCCCTAGTGGCTATGGTGGCTCATTTGCCAAAGGTAATGTATTTTGCAATAACTCTGGAACTGACCAAAGCAATAACTCAGACTATTCTGACCAAACTAAGCCTCCTAAAGCAAAATATACATTATATCTATATCCATATATCTACACACACACACACACACACACACAGCCTCTCATCCATGCCTTTGAAGGATATGGATGGGGAATGATCGATTTTTGCTTTCCAGTTTGTAACTTTTAAGCAATTCTAGTGGCCGCCCACATGGCTTGGAATCCATCTGGCAGCCTTTCCTTCTGTGGAAGGCAGTACAAATTGTTTCAAGAACCACTTACACATTCTCTGTTTGGACTATGTTGAAAACATTCCGAGAAAAGCTTTTTCTGAATTGATTTTGCTGACAACTGATAATAGCACCTGTGAACATTCCAAGGGGCAGAGAAAAAAATTATGACAAATGCTTCTGTTCCATTAATAGTATTGTAGAAAGTGAGGGGTGGGGAAGAGAGTAGGCAGTTGCTACTCTCTGAATGTTTATCATTGGCATCACACACTACTAACTCCCTTTTGTGCTCAAATCTGGAAGAAACGTCTGGCTCCTCAGATCAAAAAAAGAGAAAAGATTAACAGAGCTACAATGGAATTTTACAGAAAGTCAATATCCAGAAAATATTGACAGCTGAAATTCCTATTCTAGAAAATCTGAGAATTATTCCTGAAAATATATTTTAAAAGAAAAAAGAGGAAGCATCTATTCTTTCTTTCTACAATAAAGTCTCAAAAATATATAAGTGTTATGTCAATATACAAGTCCTATGTGATGGTTTTATAAGGCAGAAACATTATAGGGGTTTCCAAAACCAGTTTTCTGTCAACCCTCATCACCAAAATTTGAAGATCGCTGCTTGCACACTAAATATAGAACTAAAAAGCTCCGTTTTAAAAATGGGCATGTACATTCTGAGACGTGGGTCAAGATTCTAGAGTGAGCTTGCAGGGAAACCACAGTTTTCTGGTTCAAATGTCTTTGTTGAACTCCCAACCATTTTCCTTTGTAGCGCAGCATACAACAGAGAAGGGAACAGGAATAAGAAGCATTCAAGCTTGTCACTTTTTGTTGGACTGGGAATGATTTGTTGGAATATTGTATCTCAGCCAAACCAAATGATTTATCATTACTAGCCCTCTTCAGTTATTGCTCCTCTCACAATTACTATAATGCAAAGGTGTGGGGAGTGTGAAAATTCTGATGAATCCACCACTCCATTGCCCATTTTGTTGATTTTTGTGTATTAGGAAGGGAAATTCTCTTCTAGACTCCCTACACAATGATGATAATAATAATAATAGTAGTAATATATTTATTGTACCCCACCCATCTGACCGGGTTCCCCCAGCCACTCTGGGTGTCTTCCAACAAAAATACAGCATTAAACAGTAAAAGGTTCCTGATACAAGACCGCCTTCAGAAGTCTATAAAAAATTATATAGTTGTTTAACTCTTTGACATCTGCTGGGAGGGCATTCCACAGGGCGGGTGCAACTACAAAAACGGCCTTCTGCCTGGTTCCCTGTATTTTCACATCTCACAGTGAGGGAACCGCCAGAAGGCGTTCGGAGGCTAGACCTCGGTGTCTGGGCTGAATGATGTGGGTAGAGATGCCCCTTCAGGTACACAGGGCCGACATTGCAATCTCTCAGGTCTGCTCTCTTGTTTATTGTGCAAGTCTTGAATGCCTCAAGAGGGCTTTTGTTGTTTAGTCGTTTAGTCGTGTCCGACTCTTCATGACCCCATGGACCAGAGTACGCCAGGCACTTCTGTCTTCCACTGCCTCCCACAGTTTGGTCAAACTCATGCTGGTAGCTTCGAGAACACTATCCAACTATCTCGTCCTCTGTCGTCCCCTTCTCCTTGTGCCCGCCATCTTTCCCAACATCAGGGTCTTTTCCAGGGTGTCTTCTCTTCTCATGAGGTGGCCAAAGTATTGGAGCCTCAGCTTCACAATCTGTCCTTCCAGTGAGCACTCAGGGCTGATTTCCTTCAGAATGGATAGGTTTGATCTTCTTGCAGTCCATGGGACTCTCAAGAGTCTCCTCCAGCACCATAATTCAAAAGCATCAATTCTTCGGCGATCAGCCTTCTTTATGGTCCAGCTCTCACTTCCATACATCACTACTGGGAAAACCATAGCTACTGTGTGGAACAGATTAAGAGAAGATTGAGGTGGACATTACAATACAAGCAAGAATGTGTCGGGGGGGGGGGTTGTGTAACATATTTATCCTGCCCATTTTCTGTGGAACCCAGAATGAAAAGCATGGTTGTTCTATACACTTTCATTTACAACCATCCTGTGAGGTAGGTTGTGTTAAGTATAATTGCTTAATTGTACATTGAAATGGAAAATAACTCTGTATGTGTTTGTATGTATTCTTCTGAAAGTATCTTATGGAAAGTTCCATTGAGCTTTTATTTAGCCTGACAATTTAATGATTAGCTGAAAATGCATCTCTGGTAGCTCTCACGAGGTGTTTTAACTTAGATCCCATGACCTATTCTATCACAGGTCTTCATTTTGGGTGCGTTAGTAGTCTTTGTTTTCTGAAATACCAGAGAAGAAGGGACGTCTGCTTGATCTCTCTCCAGGAGAACACAGCCTCAGGCTAATGGTGTCTGTGTTTGGAAAGGCAGAGCTTTGTCTTTAGCCCTGGATAGAAGAAATTCACATTTCTAAGATATTGTACTGGCACCAGCACATGATATTATGCAGCTATCTGGATGTAACTTAATTTGTTTTATATTTGTTTGGAAGAAAGTTCTGTTAGTAAAGCTTTAGAACCATATTTTTGGACTGGACAATGTTTATTTCAACAGGAGTCAGTTTTTATTCACCCTATTGCTTCCACATGTGCAATATTAATAACCACAATAGGTTGCACTGAGAGATAGCTGCTAGCCCAAAGCTACCCAGGAAGCTCTGTGGCTTTGAAACAAACTCTTCCAGCTCAAAGCCCACCACACCATACTGACTCTTTCTTGTTCTCTGAGATTAACAAAAGCTTTACTTGAGTTTCTCCATGATTAATTCTTCAAGTACCTGAGGTTGTAGTGTGATTTCTTCACTAAAAGAAAACAATGGCAGGTGTAGGGTTTTTGTCTGTACATTTTCTTCAGCAGGAGTGATCACCTGGGGTTTGTCTTCTTAGCTGGCTATGATGTTTTGGGCCATAAACTGTGATTACATGATGGAGCCAGCTGTATTGATTCTGTTCTGTTTACAGTTTTATTCTACTCAAGAAAATGGCAAAGTACCATAGCAACCAAGACCCTTCCTTTCAACAGCCACCAAACAGAACATCTGTTTCTCTTAATGTTTTCTAACCAGTACCAAGAGCTCTGCAACCAAAAGCAGATGGATAAACAAGGGTGGAATCTACACACACATTAAAAAAGTTCTGAAAATGCCTTTTTTAAAAGTGTTTTTTTTAAAAAAAAAACCACTGAATTTTCCATAAGGCTCACCATTGCCATCTAGTGTCACATTGTAAGGTAAAGGGACCCCTGACCATTAGGTCCAGTAGTGACCGACTCTGGGGTTGCGGCGCTCATCTCACTTTATTGGCCGAGGGAGCTGGCGTACAGCTTCCGGGTCATGTGGCCAGCATGACTAAGCCGCTTCTGGTGAACCAGAGCAGCACACGGAAACACCGTTTACCTTCCCGCCGGAGTGGTACCTACTCATCTACTTGCACTTTGACATGCTTTCGAACTGCTAGGTTGGCAAGAGCAGGGACCGAGCAACGGGAGCTCACCCTGTCACGGGGATTCGAACCGCCGACCTTTGGATTGGCAAGTCCTAGGTTCTGTGGTTTAACCCACAGCACATATTGCACTAAAAACACACTCAATACATTTTATTTGCCGCTGTATAGCTGAGTCCACAATCTGTCAAACTGTAAGAAACAGCACTGCTTCAGTTTTGCTGTGTTTGGCAACTTTCAGCGGAATAAACCTATCTATTCTAAAGGATTCTATTCACGCTGCCACACAAAGCTGGCCTAAAACAAAATTGGGGGCAAATTTGGAAGCTGCTGCATTCAAAAAAGAAAATAACCCAACCTCTGAGGAATTTCATGCAATGATAAAAGAGTTTCGATAAGATGCACAGAAGTCTTCAGCTAAAACATCCATTGATTACCACAGTATCATGCAGGAAATTGTCAAGAAATTTAGATGCAATGTTCAAGAATTTCAATGAGCTTATTGATATTTTTCCATGGGCTTTTGCACATATTTTTTATGTAAATCACTTTTCTATGTTGCTTCAAAAATGTGGCCTTCTTTAGCCATGAGACTTTAGGAGAGGTTAGATAGATAGATAATTTATTACGGTCGGAGACCAGCTTATGAAACACACTTGGGGGTACAATCCCAGAAGGAAAACAAACATTTAAAACTATGTACAACAATAAATTTAAAATTTATAAATGCGATAAGCATATAGACACTTAAAACTTTAAGATGAACTGCCGCAGACAGATGACCCAGAGTCACTCATGGAACTGAGTTTAGGGATTTTCTTAACGAACTAGTTTGGGTCGGTGGGTGGTCTGCGCCTACAGATCTGTACACAGCATCTAGCGACCATCTGGGTTGTCTTATGATCTTTGCCTTTCCAGGAGGTCAGCGAGCCTCACCAGCAGGGGATCAATGGTCTCATTACATGCCTCTTCATAAAAGGGACATCTAAAGAACAAGTGCTCTGGGCTTCCTATCTCCCCCAGTGAACAGGTGCAAAGTCTCTGAGCACATGGGACTTTTTTTAAAGGATCCTTCCAGGACCGGTGAGGGCATAGCCGAGCTTCTGGCGAGTGTAAAAGCCCTTCTTGCATTTTTGGAAACGAGAAAGAAGAGATATGCTGCCAGTGCGGCTATATATCTCTAGGAGAGGTTATATGACATCCCTGGACACCAGTGACCAGAACTTGTAGCAGAAGAAGCACTTGACAAATCAACTATCTTTCCCAAGATTTGGAAAACCATTAGACAAAGTCACTATTGTATAATACTCCAAAGGTGATGGTGGGGAATGTTTTCAAAAATCTCCATGTTACTGTCTCATAGTGTAACTTGTAAAAGGCTCGTATCAAAACTTGTATCATACATTATCATTTAACATATGTAGACATTTGTGCTTCTCTCATGGCTGCCCTGAGACATTTTGTTGCCTGAAATGAAGGGCAAGATGGCACCCCCTCCAATCCACATACAGAAGCTAACCAGACTGGCAGCTGACTGCCACCCAGTATCTGTTGCCTGAAGGAGCTGACTCACTGTGTCTAATGGTAGGGCTGGCCTAGTAAAATCTCTCTTTATCTCATCATGGCCTGCACCATGCGTTTTTTACCGAGTAGATTCTCTATGCTCGTAGTCTTCTGACCTCCTCAGCCCCTGGAGTCAACCGTTTGTAAATTCAGCAAGAGAACTGAATGTCATACTGAATTTAATTTACGGACCAGATTGTGGCGGTGAAGCCTATTGAAACCAATCTAGAGGAGTGCCTGAGTTCAATAATGTCACTTTCTTTTCTACTCATACAGGAACCTCCAAGCAACATTATTCTTTACCACCATCTCCAACGGATAGGCACTGGCCTTTGGTCTAAAATATGTCAAGTTGTGCCATGTATGAAAACAAGATGCAATTGCTGCAGCCACTGAACCAGCAATACAATCCACTGTACTAAATGATGCCATCTCAGGACTATATTACAGAATTCTAAAAGGCTGCATCACTTGCTATAGATCATTATAAGCTGCCAGAACTCTTTGGAAGGGTTGAGATGACATGGGGCGATAGAAGATCAGATCTTAATTTAGGACCATGTTTTTTTTCATTCTGTCCATCTAATAGTCAACTTATGTGCACAAACAATTCTCCCAATTCAGATAATTCCCCCCCCCCCATAGAGTTTGGTCTACCTTCTGTACTGCTAGTCAGAACATGGGTCATGTGGCCAGCATGACTAAGCCGCTTCTGGCGAACCAGAGCAGCGCACGGAAACGCTGTTTACCTTCCCGCTGGAGCGATACCTATTTATCTACTTGCACTTTGACGTGCTTTCGAACTGCTAGGTTGGCAGGAGCAGGGACTGAGCAACGGGAACTCACCCCGTCACGGGGATTCGAACCGCCGACCTTCTGATCAGCAAGTCCTAGGCTCTGTGGTTTAACCCACAGCGCCACCCACGTTGCAATAATAGATTCATTTTAAAATATGCTCAGTCTATGGTTTACCTGGAAACTGTGAGTGGGCAAATTCAAAGTCCCTGCCCTCCTTTATCTTTACACTGGACTTGGTCCAGACAGCTCTTCCAACAGAGGACTAATAAAGGATTGTCATCTGTCAAGCAGATCAAACAACCTCCCTTTTTCTTGAGCTTTTTCAGACAAATTAAGGTGCAGGTTTCAATTTACCAAACTCCAAATTGCCACCCTGTGCTCCTTCAGAAGGAAGGGTGGGATATTATATATTATTATATATTATATATTATATATTATTATTATTATTATTATTATTATTATTATTATTATATCATCTCATCTAGTCCAATAAACTGACAGGACTACTACATCCCCATCACAGTAGTCCAATTAAGGTATTTATTCTATCACGTGATATTAATCACATAATTTGCATTCAAATGGCATTTTACTGCAACTTCACTTCATTCTCTCACCTGATCATTTTCTGTGATCTTTCTGCGACCACATTTTCTGCGATCTTCCACACAACATAAAAGCCACCTCTGCAAATCTAGTGAAATATAGCAGAAATTTAGCACTCATTTCTGTGCTATTTGTTTCCAGGAAAAAAAATCCATTTGCAACCATTGCAAAATCACTGGAGTTTTGCACTGGAGAAATTTGGAGTGGTATCAGTATATGGGTCTTTCTCACCATTTAAAATTTAGTGTGACATTGCAGTATACTGATCGAAAAGCCACAGTTTCATAACACAACAAGGCACTGCAGTGTAAAAGGCGAGTAAGAAATTGGTACAGAAGCTCTAGCACTGTAATGAGCAAAATTAATGCAATAAACTTCATGTCTGAACACAGGCATAGAGAGAGAAGCATGGTTTAAAATGCACAGGAACCCTAAATGAATATAACAGGTTCTCTGCTACAGATGGTTGCTCTCCAACTCATGGAGGACAATTGGAAACATGACAAAGCGGGTGGAGCAAATATGCTTGTTCCCATTTCCTCTTAACACTTACGCTTAAACAAATGCTTAAATAAAACTGATTTCTAATACAAGTCAAGAGCACCATCTCCATCTGTAAGTCATGGTCAAGTGGCCAGACCATTCAGGTTAATTGTAGGTATTCTTTGATATGCTTTGTGTACAACATTGATTCCTTCTGCCACATTCCTCTTCAACCAGGCCTTTGGCGGATTAACATCTGATACCCTTTTAAATGTGTTGTGGTAGAGAGGAGTCTTGGTTTGTTTTTGTTCCTATTTTTATTATGTATTTTGTGATTTTTATCCTGAGATCTATGGATTAAGGGTGGTATACAAATTTAATAAGAAATATTAATAGCAGCAATTCAAATGTGAGTATGGCTTTGTGAATTGTCCTTTGGGTGTACAACTGGGAGTGTGCAGGGTTGAGCTTGAGCTCCTCCTGGGAATAGTCTGCTCATGACTGGAAAGGCCTGTCACTACATTAAGAACCATTTACTCTAAACAGAAAGTGGCACTGAATGTAATTACTTGCCCTGGAAGTAATGATTGTTGGCTGTGTCAACTCTTCGCATTGCTATCAAGGGAGAAGAGTTTCAATTATGTCAGTACTGCAAACATTCTAATTTCAATCATGCACTGAAGACAATCTTTTGGGGTATGCCCAATCAGAATCATGTGACTTCTTGAAAAAAATAAAATATTTTCACTCACTACTGTAATAATTCCCTTAATGAGGCTTATATGTCAAATACATAATGGGATGTAAGGTCCCTTGTACGTTTCAAGGTGAGTGAGCTAGGATAGCTGATACTTCTCCACACCTAAGGTCAAGGGAAGTTTCAAGGAAGTGTGGCATGCTCTTGCTGAAAGCCAGAAATAGCAAAGGTACAAGGTTAACCTGAGAACAAAAGTGTCTGTCCATATAGACATGTAACAGAAAGCCTAAAGCCTCTCCTCCTCCCAGAGGGGAGGTGATGTGAGTAGGAGCCATTCCCGCATCAGCAGGGGGGTGTATTCGGCCCCCTGCGTCATTTTCCTGGCTGCCGCACCGCAACCGTCAGGCCAACCAATAGGGCTGGCTTGGGGGCGGGGTCTAGCCTCCCACTGGTTGTAAACCTTCAAATGACTCCCCGCTGCATGGGGTGGGATCATATATAGGTTGTTTGATCCAATGCCTAAGCCAATACCACTCACATGCTGTAACCAATAAAGTTGTGGTGTTCTTTAGCTCATTAACCTAAAATACATGTGTCCTTGTGTCTTATTTACCCCTATGCAGGTTTCGGGTCCTCGACTCACAAAAGGGCTCATCCAATCCAAGAGACAGGGACTACTGGCCCCTTGATAGTATGGTGTGTTACTCTTGAAAGACACTTCTCAAATGTTTTCAGAGGGCTACTTCTCTTTTAAAGCCATCTGGATTGGTGGCCATCACTTCTTCCTATGGGAGAAAGTTCCATAGTTTATCTGTTTTCATTTATCTGTCCTGAATCTTCCTGTCACGGTCTGGTTCACGGGTGATTGAAGTCCTGGCTGGGGACGTCGGGACCGGGGGCAAGATGATGGGGTGCAAGCAGGAACGGAATTCCAGAAGCCAGGAGTCAGAAAGCCAAGAGTCCGAGGGTCAGAGAACCGGGAGTCAAGAAGCTGAGGGTCAGGAAGCAAGGAGTCAAACGCAGCAAGGCAGGGAACATGTTGCTGTGGCAAAGAGCCGAAGGGAAAATGCTGACCTTATATCCCTTCCTGGCTCTTGCCACCAGGTGCTGTGAGTTACCAATCAGCCTCTTCTGTGTGGTTGCACCTTGCCTCTTCAGAACAAACTTAGGAAGGCCCCAGCCCTCCAAAGTCCTATTGGTCACAGGGCCTGGCTCCTGCACGCACTCCTGACACTTCCAACATTCAGCACAACTGGATCACCACAAGTTATAGTGTTATGAGAGAGAATGCAAAGCTGTTCTCTAATCTACTTTCTCCTTGCCATGCATAATTTTTATCATGTGACCTCTTACCCCACCTTTTCTCAAAACTAAAAAGAGCCAATGTTGCAATCTTTGGGTTCTTCTTGGTCTTCACCTCTTTCAGTGAATGGGTAGAAACTCACTACACAACAGCTGTGACCTACATGGTAAGTCATTCAATAAATTATGTCTAAAGATCACTCCTGACAGGGAGGACATTTCCAGCAGGATTCCTTTGGCGTGTGTAATATATGCTCTGGCACTGACCTCTGACCTCTGTCTAGACCTGCTATAGCCTTGGTCTGCCTACAATTCACCTGTGTATGGTACCGCAACCATGTGTAGCATCTGACAGAATGGCCCACTGAGGGCATTGTAAATGGAGCTTTGCTGAAACTTGTCAATGTCATCCCTGTGCTGCTGTCCCATAGCATCTGCCTGAAAGATTGCTGTGAGCTGTTCTGCTGTGATACAGTCCATTCCAAAGAAAAGCTGCCCTGAACTTCTTGTCATCTTCCAGGAATGGGGACCATGAAAAAGATAATAATACTTATTTCCCAATGCAGTTGTTAGTGTGAGTGGCCGAAGAGCAAATTTGTATAACCAACCCTCTTTTAACATACTGGAACAGAAATGAAAGTTTACAAAGAAATGCCATCCAGTATTGTGTGCGGACTTTTAAATTGAAAATAATAAATGAATGAATCACAAGTTCCAGTAATTGTAATTTGTTTTGTGCTGCTTTTTGATTATGTGTTTTAAATTGTTGTGACCTATTCTGGGGCCTTGGGGTGAAGGGCAGGTAATAAACCAAAATAATCAGAGTATGTACATTTCGAACATGACATTTTAATCTCAAAATTCTATGGCTGTGATTCTATAAATTTTTACCATTGATTCCAATGGGACAGGGTGGCCCACTCACAAGGCAAGGGGGGGGGGCGACCATCTCTTGCAGCTGGATCCACAGGGGCAGAGCCCAAGGCAGAGCTTTTGAGACCTATTTCTGTACAAACGATGACACTGTTAGGATATTTCCGTTCCACCTTAAGAAGGGAGCAGGTTGTTGTGTCACAGCCTGCGTATTTCCTGTTCACAGGATGTTTCTGTTTTTGTATATTGCTGTTGTCTCTCTCTGTGCCTGAACATCGAAGCAGGCAGTCATGTTTTTTCTTTGCTCTGACCAACGCTGAATAAAGTTGTAAATAATGCTCTCCTGGGTGCATCTTTCGCTGTGGGAACTCTGCTGATAGAGCGTGCACGAGCCCTGGAATGTGGCAAGCTATTTCTGAGGCTTGTGTCGCTAATTCACTGATACTGTATCTACGGGAGATCGATGGATCGTCCGGAATCGACGTGGGGGCATGATGGCTTTTGTCTCCCTGGCAGTATCCCAACAGACACTCTAAAAAGTGTTGCCATTTTTTAATTGCTTTGATTTTTATAAATGGGTTCATATATGAACTCCCATAAACTGTTAGGGTAACTATCAATTCAAAATACCACTGCACAGCAACATCTAATACTGTCAAAGGCCCTGTTTTAATGTGTTGGGACTTTGACATTTTTGTTGTTGCTTAATAACTTCTAAATGCCAATTCGGAAATACTTGTTTATTTAAAGGGGAGGGGCCATAAATAATTATTATAGATCGCTAATAAATAAATATTCAATACAACTACATGTCAGTTTTCAAATAGCATTGGATGTTAAATATAGATATAAAATGTTCAGAGACTAATCAGCATCCACATTTGCAGAGGAAAGCGGGTTTGGGGAACAAATTACTTTCAGCTATAGAAGACATGCTTTATACATAAGGAAATTGCATGATGAATCTTGGATGGTTTTGAAAAGAAAAATGGAGATGGGTGGGGAATGTGCTTCTTCGAGTATAAAAGCTTACCAGACCCATAGAAGCATGAAACTCATGAATCACTTTCCATCACTTAATTATATATAATGAATAGTGCAATATTGAATGTTGCTCACCTGATTTTCTTCTTGGCAGACTGCTATGGTTTCCAATTAGAATGGCTAATTGGTAAGCGTGTGATTTACTTTTTCACTTTTCCTTCAATTAGATTATATATTCCTAAACCACTCCCAATGCAAACTCAGTGCAATAATTAATAGCCGCAATCTCTGCAGTCTTTCTAAAGATGAGACTAGAATGATTGCATTCCAGGAGACGGTCAAACCAATGTATCTGCTGTTGCAACTACTGTAATGAAATACTAAATCAATACGCCTTACAAGAATAGTTGGAGAAGGTTATTTGGGTCGTGCCAAATGATGAATTAACATCATTTGCATTATGGTAATGTTCAAAGGCCCCAGACAATGCTAGATAAATATACAAGTAATAATGATCCTTGGCCAAAGAGTGAGCAGTTCTAAACATATTTACTCTAGAGTACAATTCCATTTTAAATCAAAAGGATGTATTCTCAAGTGCATTCAACGAGAAGCTGGCTGAGAAGGGGGGAATATTATGGGATGAGCTTTTCTTCTCCGGCCCCATGAAAGGATAAAGCACTGAACCTTTTAAAGAAATGAATATAAAGGGAAGTTAGGTTTAGAATGGAAATAGTGGGTAAAATCCTATCTTTGTGCATTCATCAGAAGATGAACAGAGCATTTGCACATTTTGTTGTATGTAGCTATGCTCTCTGTGCATGATTTGAAACCCTATAAAAGGTAGGGTCCCCAATCTCATCTCTAGCTGTTTGTACACATTGCTGCCATTTCTAACCTAAGCATGCATAAAGACACACATTGTTAATGCACCTAGATAAAACACTGCAGAAACAAACACATCTTAATGTGGTCATATTTTTGTATCTTGATGCTCTCTTTTTTTGGAGTGTTACAGATGTTTCTGCATGCTTACAAAGCCCCAAACAAAAAAGAATTTTGAGACAATCATACATAAAAGTATATCAAGATGAATAAACTAATAAGTGTGCAGCATAAATTAGTAATGTGTGTTAGAGAGCAGGGAATGAATGAAGTGGAGGAACTAAATGTGCCAGCAAACTGCCCATTCTTTGTATGCAAATGTACAAGCGGCTTCTGCTTGGGTTCATATATGCACAAATGCATCATGCGGACAGAAGTAAATTACTAAGCTGTGATGGCTGATGAAAAACATTACTGCCTTCTTTCTTAGCAAAAGGAAAAATCTGCATACAGTAGGGAAACTCTAATAAAATCTTGCTGCTAGCTCAAATGGTTGCTGAGATGAGTTTGATAATGAGATCTCCGGATCAATTTGCCTATACCTCACTATGAATGCTGCAAATTTGCATTGCTGAAATACACTGGTTCACCATCCTTTCTTAATTAGGAGCATAAATAGCTCCTTGACTTGTTTAAAGAGTGCCTAAGCAGAATCCATGCTGAAGCTAAACAACGGCTGGTGTTATTCAAAGAGGGGGGAAAATATATAGGGCAGGATTCACCTACTCAGCCCTGCTGGAGGAAACCCCATGCAAAAACCTCCACTGAGAAATCCCCTCTCCTCCCCATGCATGCCCACATGCTCCCCAAATTGGCTTGGAGGAGGCAGAGAACCCCTAGAATAGGGCACAGGGGAGGAGAGTGGTGATCACGGCCTTGGTCCTGTATACCTGAAGGAGCGTCTCCACCCCCGTCATTCAGCCCAGACACTGAGATCCAGCGCTGAGGGCCTTCTGGCGGTTCCCTCATTGCGAGAAGTGAGGCTACAGGGAACCAGACAGAGGGCCTTCTCGGTAGTGGCGCCCGCCCTGTGGAACACCCTCCCATCAGATGTCAAAGAGATAAACAACTACCTGACATTCAGAAGACATCTTAAGGCAGCCCTGTTCAGGGAAGTTTTTAATATTTAACGCTGTACTGTTTTAAACACTTGATTGGGAGCTGCCCAGAGTGGCTGGGGAAACTCAGCCAGATGGGCGGGGTATAAATAATAAATTATTATTATTATTATAACTAGGCATGTTGCAGAGCGAGTGTGACGTTGAATTCCACCCACAGAACCTCACTGAGTATTTGGTGCATCTGTGAGCCAATCCCATTTTGTACTATCTACAGGACCGTGCAAGAAGAAGGAAGAGAAAAGAAAATAGGTTACAGGAGTCTTGGGTGGGGCGGAGGGAATGCGTCAGTAAAAAGAAAAGGCATCAGTTACCAGTACAAAGCTAAATCATAAAATTTGGAATGGGAACTTAAGTCTTCCAGGATGGGCAGAAAGGACAATGCTGGCAGGACTCCACAAATGGGATTATCTCTAATGAGATTACTAATGCGTTTGTTCTAATCTTTTGTACTGTGTTTTTTGACCCATGCGGATTTTGGAAAGCAATGCAGTTTGGAAAGGCTGTCCTTCAACGTATTTCGTTCCCAGCTCCTTATGTGGCAGTTTGGGAGCATCTGCTTTCTACCTTATCAGTGAAAGCATGAAGAGATCTCAATCTGGCATCTTGTTCACAAGGTTAAATTTCACTTCAGCTAAATTTGGTGTGCATCGATACAGAGCTAAATAAACTATCCCTATAAATGGAAGCACTGACGGCAGTATTAGATATCACTGGCACCTACAATGCATGACGTTCAGTCTTTCCATTTGTTTGTTTGTGGCATTAGTAGCCAGCCCTTCTGCCAAGGAGCTCAGGGAAGTGATTGAGCCTCCAGATCAGGATTTGCCAATGTGGGGCCCATGGGGTGTCAGGATGTCCACAGTATTTCCTAAAAGGACTCAGTATCTATCCTAGTGTGTGTCTCTCTCTCTCTCTCTCTCTCTCTCTCTCTCTCACACACACACACACACACACACACCATGTAGCTCATTTCCTGTTTGTGCTGGCTCAGTCTCTCCTTCATTGGACATACCTCCTTAAAGAGGCCCACATTTCACTAGATGCCAGGATTGGACAGCAGTACAAAGATGGCTCCTTTCTGTTCTGAATAAAGGAGCTTCTCTCTGTGAGTGAGTGCAACAGTGGCTAATGCAATGCCTTTTCCCCATTGTGGGGTGGCTGATTAAGAAAAGAGATGCCCACACCATTTTGTGGCCCTGTCTCTTCTTATGCTCTTTGATATGCAGCAGCCATTTTGTGTTATGCCGTGCTCCCACTGTGGCCATTTTGTTGTGCCATGTCGCTATAGGACTACAACTCCCATCATCCCTAGCTAACAGGACCAGTGGTCAGGGATTATGGGAACTGTAGTCCCAAAACATCTGGAGGGCCGAGTTTGGGGATGCCTGCTCTATAGCAACTATTTCTTGACTGATGCCCATGGGGATTTTTCACAAATTCCAAGTGAGCCCACTGGCCAGAATGTTGACCCCTGCTCTAAATAAACTGAGACCAAGTGAAAATGCCCCCTACTTGATCTCAGTACCTTGTTCATAGGATGCGGACTTAAAGGGGTATTATGGAAACTTTGGAGAAGCATAAACAAACTGTTGGCAGCTGCCCTTTTCCCCACCCTGAAAGCTCCAGAGTGAGGAAAGGAAGCATCTCTTTCACCCTGATTACTCTCTGATGATACCAAGTGGCATTGCCAGGCAGTCAAATAATTGTGTTTTCTATCCTATCATCCCTTGGGAGGATAGTGCTTACTAGCAACCAACAACATGACTGCTGTCACCACCAGGACCACAAAGAAGAGGTAGCAGAGATTGGGGGGAAAGTTTAATGAAAAGCTAGTGACACCACTTTTCATTTAAAAAAGAAAAAAGTTATTATTCAAAGTTCCAAAATATAGCTTATAACAAATACATAAGGCAACTGAGAGCAGAGCAGTAGCTACAGGGGGCTAGCTGGGGTTTTTTACCACAGGTGAAGACTCCAGAGGGACGCAATTGAGGCTCCCAGCCTGTGTGTGTGTGTGTGTGTGTGTGTGTGTGAAGAGAAGAAGAAGAGTTTGGATTTGATATCCCGTTCTATCACTACCCGAAGGAGTCTCAAAGCGGCTAACGTTCTGCTTTCCCTTCATCCCCCACAACAAACACTCTGTGAGGTGAGTGGGGCTGAGAGACTTCAGAGAACTGTGACTAGCCCAAGGTCACCCAGCAGCTGCATGTGGAGGAGCGGGGAAGTGAACCCGGTTCACCAGATTACGAGTCTATCGCTCTTAACCACTACCCCCACACTGTGTGTGTGTGTGTGTGTGTGTACGCAAATGCGTGTGTGGGAAGGGGGTTGCCAAACTGGGTCTTTGACCTGGGTGAAATAGAGCCTAGCTTCACCCCTTACTGAGAGGCTGCCTCACCCGACCCCCTCAGAGAAACATCATGGCCACATCCATTGCTCAGAGAAGCAGCAGCTACAATGAGCTTGCTCCCTGTTTCCATGTGCCATAAAGAATGCTCTGCGACAATGGCCAGTTGGGACACTTTAGCCCATGCACACTTTAACCTAGCGCATGCATTATCGTGCATATTACTTGGCTAGAGAACTGCATTGCAAAATTCAGAGAAGTACAAATTTCAAAAGCTAGTTGTGTTTTAGTTTGCAGGAGGAAGCAATGTTTAGGAAAGTCCTCTGTTTCTCCCTCACTTGCTACGCTAGCTAAGGGGGAGAGAAGAGGCCTGTACTTGGAGGGATGGAATGGGTTCATCTAGAAAAATTATTTTTGTATTTCCACTTTCTCACTAGCAATTCTCACTAGCAATTATGGCATGGTTTCACAACAGGACACAAAAGAAAACTTATGCAAATGATAACTGAGTATTTCCCAGTGAGAATTGTTTATGCACCCAAGGAAAAAGAGGTCTTCTTTGACTCAGTTGCCATGGATATCAAATTTCCTGATGCTCCACATTGCAAATTTATGGAATTGAAACTTGGTGGGGGTTTTTCCTCCTTTTTTAGAAAAAAGTTAGGGTCACTCTTTCAGCTCTGGGTCTGTATTAAAAGATTAAAGATCCTCATCTTCCTGAAGCCCTGGAGGGAGAAATCTCTAAAGAGGAAGGCAGCAAAATACTTTTAGGTTTCCTTTTATCTATTTCCAGACAAGTTAATTGTGATGACCCAGATAGTCACTGAGTATTATCCTCTTTTGTTATTTCATGGAGTAGCATTTAATGACAATTGCAAGGGGGGCAAACTGAAGGAGGGGGGGTTAGTATTTGACAGCTCACAGGGGAACTGAGCCATCAGTATTCCTTCAGAATCCTGTGAACATTAATGTGTGGAACAGAGAATAAAGGGAGCAATTCACACCTGCTGCTATTGGCCCCTTGATCTAGTGCATCCATTTCAGCTAAATGTTGTTGTTTAGTCGTTTAGTCGTGTCCGACTCTTCGTGACCCCATGGACCAGAGCACGCCAGGCACTTCTGTCTTCCACGGCCTCCCGCAGTTTGGTCAAACTCATGCTGGTAGCTTCGACAATACTGTCCAACCATCTCGTCCTCTGTCGTCCCCTTCTCCTTGTGCCCTCCATCTTTCCCAACATCAGGGTCTTTTCCAGGGACTCTTCTCTTCTCATGAGGTGGCCAAAGCACTGGAGCCTCAGCTTCACGATCTGTCCTTCCAGTGAGCACTCAGGACTGATTTCCTTCAGAATGGATAGGTTTTATCTTCTTGCAGTCCATGGGACTCTCAAGAGTCTCCTCCAGCACCATAATTCAAAAGCATCAATTCTTCGGTGATCAGCCTTCTTTATGGTCCAGCTCTCACTTCCATACATCACTACTGGGTTAAATACCACTGCCCATATAGTGTGACCTTCTCACCCTCAGGTCCCTTGCCAATTCTTTACCAATAGTCTACAGACTGATTCAAAAACTAAGTAAGATTCTATTTTTAGCTCTAGTCTATAATGCAGCAAAATGAGATTATAAAGACTAGCTATGTGCATTGGCTTAGTGTGAGAGCAAAATAATCAGGTGAACTGGAGTCATCTGGGGATCTCCCCACCTTCCCAAGTAAAAGTGGAATGTCAGTACCTCCCTGAGTCAGATGCCACCCCCACCTGCCAAGTTTTTGGGCTGCTCTGTGCTTTTCTGTGCCACAAACAGCTCTATATTTTACTCTAGGTTTCTTAAGGTCTATTATTAAACAAAATCAAAATCAAAAAGCAGTGGAGCGGACCAAAATACTGCTGAAGAACTCTGGAAGTTATCCAGAAGTATCTGAAGAAGAGTGCATGCACACGAAAGCTCCTACCAATAACAAACTTAGTTGGTCTCTAAGGTGCTACTGGAAGGGATTTTTTTTTATTCTGGATGTTATTGTTATTGTTTTTCATAGAATCATAGAGTTGGAAGGGACTCTAAGGGTAATCTAATTCAACTGCCTCTGCAATGCAGAAATCACAACTCAAGAATCATTGTCAGATTGCCATCCCACCTGTTTAAAAACCTCCAATGAAGCTGAGTCCAGCATCTTCCAAGGTAGTCCATTCCACTGATGAATAGTTCTTACTAAGTTCTTCCTAATGTTTAGTCAGAATCTCCTTTTGCGTAATTTGAATCTATTGGGCCGGGTCCTGCTCTCTGAAACAGTAAGAAACAAGCTTCCGCCGTCTTCCATCTGGCAGCCCTTTAGATATTTTGTAAAAGTGGAAGTTTGTTTTTTTAAAGAATTAAAAGGGTCATTTCTGTTTTTTAAAAGCCCCATGTTGCTCTGCTTTAACAAAAAGGGGGGGAAATGCTACACCCCATAGCTCACCCCAATGTGTGCAGCAGTATTTACACAAAGCTTCTTCAAATGCTGATTTGTATGTTTCGGTGGTGGTGGTAGGCATGGCAGCTGTGAACATCAGTGACCAGATTGGTCATACTGTGTGTGGTGCTTCAGAGGCACCACAACTATGATGTTGAATGGAAGGTGAGAGGTAGGGTGTGCTAGATTCTGGCATCACACAGGGTGTGAAACCCTGAGATCTGCTACTGGTAGGAGTTTGAAGTCATCTTATTTCACTTTGGTCACTTCTACCCTTTACATTTTCTCCTGCCAACCTAGCAGTCCGAAAGCACGTCAAAGTGCAAGTAGATAAATAGGTACCGCTCCAGCGGGAAGGTAAATGGCATTTCCGTGCACTGCTCTGGTTCAGCAGAAGCTGCTTAGTCATGCTGGCCACATGACCCAGAAGCTGTACGGCGTCTCCCTCGGCCAATAAAACAAGATGAGCGCCGCAACCCCAGAGTCGGTCACGACTGGACCTAATGGTCAGGGGTCCCTTTACCTTTACCTTTACCCTCTACATTTAAAGCACCCGTATACCACTGTAAGCACTCATGACTTCCCCCAAAGAATCCTGGGAACTGTGGCTTGTTAAGGGTGCTGAGAGGTGCCAGGAAACCCTTAAGAAACAGCTCCCATTATTGGTTGGGTGAAGCCATGGCTGTTGAAAGTGGTGTAAGAGTGCTTTCAGGGTAGGGTGCAAATTTGATCCTTGAAAGAGAGGTGAGTTTGTCACCAAGGATGACAACTGCCCATTCAAAGTGAGAAAGTGGGCATGCATGATGTTTAGGTGTCTATATTTATTTACCTTATAAATCGTAGTAATAATGTCTAAATAGATATTCTCCCATTTGGTTTGTTTTTTACAACATGATTTAGCGTTGCAGGCCAATCTACCTTCATGGTATTCGGCAAATAATATAAGGAAGAAAAAGAGGGGGTAGGGTCCCTTTCAGCCAGTGGCTGAAATCTAAATCCTGACAGTAGAGCAAAAAACAAACAAACAGGAGAGGGGAAGACAGAAAGGCAGAGGTCAAAACTGATGGATGACAGCAAAATAGACTTTACATAGCAAAGTCAATCCAAAGGGATTTTACCTGACATTGGCATGTGCTCAATATTTCTCCCTAGTAAGACCTTTTATGACGACAACCATAGACTGGAGATTTCAAGAACACGGTAAATTCAGGGGGAATGAGGAAGGAGCTGAAGACTGACACAGGTTGATTGCACTATCAATTTAAAGAATCAAACGTGTGTGTCTGTATGGCAACCTTTGGACAGCTAAGTTGGTAGAGCATGAGACTCAATTTCGGGGTTGTGGGTTCCAAACCCACATCGGTCAAAAAGACTCTTGCAGTTCAGGGAACCTCATGGTCCATTTCAACTCTATGATTATATATATATATATATATATATATATATATATATTCATGTTACAAAACTGTACATACATAAATCATAAAGCATGACAAGACTAACAAAAAAAAAAAGGGTCACCAGTGGGGTAAAATACTAAATATATTATTTTACAGTACATAATAATGAGGTGCTTACCAGTAAGATGAATTATTCAATAAATCAACTTGAAAAACACAGAGTAATAAGAGTGAGCTAATGAGTGGTGCCTGCTTAGCCATGCCATATTGCAATATATGTTGTAGGTGTTTCTTGCCCATGTGTTGTTTCATTTGTATATTTTAAATACATATATACAGAACCAAACTTTTATTGACAGAGTGTTTGCTTGTCACCCAATAGCCTGGGTTCTGTGGACAGTGTGTAGTTGAATTAAATACAATTGAAACATAGACTCCGAAAAATATAAACACAAAATACACACTAAAAAGCAATCAATCAAACAATACAGAAGCCAAAGACAGAACAACAGAAATATATTAACCATAGAAAATGAATATGAACTAAAAGGGCAAAACCATACGGTGACTACCAAATATTCTCCAAACACTGCTACCCCCCTGGCCTGAGTTGCCAATCTTCACTGAATTGTGGCAAAGGCTTGTATGAGGCTTCTACTTGTGTCCCCTTGAATCCAAATCAATCAATCAATCAATCAATCAATCAATCAATCAATCCTCTGCCTTACTGCAGATACTGTTAATCAGAATCTTCAACTGTGCGAAGGTTTCAACTCAAGTTTGCGTATAAACCCTCTTTCACACATCATAGGCATTTAGGGACCAGCCTGGCAGGGATTACTCACACAAGGATGCTGAGATTGGGGCTGGCATTTGTGCCTCTGTCTCCATCTACACTTTGAACAGTGACCAGAGGAGGAACAACCAGCTGCATCAAAACAAATATCTCCTGTATCAGTCTCTACAACCGCAGCAGGAGCTGCAACCTTCCAACACTTTGACTTCACTGCCAAGGAATACTCTTCCATTGTCTCCTGAGACAGATGGATGTCAACAACAACAGTGAAATGGAAAATAACTCTGTATTGTGTCTGCATGTATACTGTGAAACATGGCATGGAAATTTCCATTGAAGCTGAGGAAGAGCCTAATGTTAATCATTAAGTGGGGCTGTATCTTTGTAGCTCACTCACAATGTGAGCAGCTCAGAATCACATGAAAAGGATTGTATTGCAAGTCTATGCATATGCTAATCTATGGGCATCCACCTTGGGCGTGCAAGACTTTGTTCTCAAGCTACTGAAGAGAATGGACATGTTAATCTCTTTTCTCCTGAAAACAACCTCAGGCTAATGGAGGCTGGAAAGGAGAAGAGACTGAGCTTTGATTTTTAGCTCAAGATGCAATATATGTTGTAATCTAAGATATCTTATCTATGCTGCAATCAGTATAAGAAATTATGCATCTAACTGAATGTAACGTTATTTATTTCAAGTTGGTTTAGGGTCAGGTTCTGTAAGTGAAGCTTTTGAACCATATTTTTGGACTGGGTGATTTTTATTTCAAAGAAGAGATAAGTTTTCATTCATCCAACTGCTTCCATATGTGCAATATTAATAACTTCAATAAGAGGGCCTTGCTTTTTTCCCTCTCATTAATGCCACCAGCCTTCAAAGTCCCCATATTCTTCCAAGGCAGGAGCACAGAATCTGCAATAGCAGAATTATTATTTTTTTGGACTCCAATTCTCATCAGCTCCAGCCAGCATGGCAATTGTCAGGAATGATCAGAGTAGTAACCCAACAGTATCTAACGGACCACAAGTTTTTCATCGCTCAAGAGCCTCTCATGGAATCTCTCTTTGAAATAGGTCCCTCAAAGTTCTAACAGATGTTTCATTCGCCTGAATGTTATTTCAAATTTAGCAGTGTTAGTTCCATTTTTTACTCTCTTTCTTATCCTTAAAAAAATAAAAAAATAAAATGCTATTCAATTTCACACCTTATTTCTCTTCCTTCCAAGTGCAAAACATATAACCCCAGGAAAACATAATGAACTAAATTATAGGTGCTGGTTTGTCAGCTGAAGTATTGCTCAAAGCTCTGCTTTGGGTGATGCCAAAATTGAAGTTCTTTTTGCTCCCTAGAGACAATGCACTATGTCAAACTTCTCCTTTACCCCTTCCATACAAGACTCAATTTATTTATTCTTTAGCTTTTGCGAATTTCAAGCTGCTCTACCATCTTTTCACTTTGGCAGGGATGCCTTAATCACTTGCATTTAGGCCAATCCCACATTACATGATTCTTTTGAATTCACCAGAAGCATTCTGTAAATCCGTCCACCTATTTTGCAGAGGACCCAAATAAATGGTCGGGGTGGAACAGTTCCAATGCACATTCTGGTTCATTTGAAATTATAAAGCTGTAAAAAGGAGAGGGATAGGCAAAGCAGAAGAGCAAGAAAGCTGCTCATCACAAAATGATCAAAGAAAAATCAAAATGTCAAGATGAATGTCTAATGTTGTATCATTAATCACAGAAGCAAAGTTCTATAATAGTGCAATCTTTTCCATCTCATGGGAGGGCTGCTCCCCACCTTAAAATTTAGCCAACCTAAATGGCAACCTAGGACAGAACTTTGTAGAAGGCATTGCTTCTGCTACCATAGTGAATGGGACTTACAATTTTTGACTTGCCCAATTGTCTTTGACTCTCCTTCAACTGACACCCAGTAGCAGCCATTTTCTCAGACTGCAGAGCATAGGGAAGCAATGTTGGAAGTGCAACAGCAGGGATCATTCAGTTTGTAAGTTAAGGGTTAATTCTGTCAACAGTAAGTCAGGAAACCAGGTGTGGTGATGGAGGAGGAGGCATTGCTTAGCAACTAGCCAGAGTGGCATGATCTCTAGTGAGATAACATATGCTCTGATTGGCTGTGCAGTTCTGAGGGAGTTTTATCTCTGTACTTGTTTGGTTCAATATTTCCCTGCTACACAGTGCTTTTTTTTTTTTTTTTAGGGAACACCTTTTTTGTTGTTAAAAAGTGTGGCACTTACAGGAGCAACTTCAAGGTGAATACTGGCACCTATTTTTTCTAGGAAAAAAGCCCTGCCAGGGCCTAAAGAAGGAAGACAAAACCTCTGTTCCTTCCTCCTCAAATTATATGCTATTTTTGTGCCATTTCCTCATCAAAGTCTTAACAGGGTTTCTTTTCCCTCTGGACTTCCAACTCTACAGTTCTATGACATTTCCTCCTCACAAATATTAAACTAGTATCACATAAAGCAAACCAAGGAAGTAAAGGTGAGCAATGAATGCTTGGGGAGGCCTTGCAACTTTACCTACCTATTCCAAACACAAACCGTTTTTATGTGGTTCATAAAAATCAGCTGAAGAAAGCAGCTGGCTTTGATTATATGCTCGGGGTCTTGGTACCCATGATGCTCAGGGCATCAGTGCCAACGCAGGGTGGCTTTTTAAAATACAGTGTTTATTTAGTAGTCAGCATTCCTTTGATTCTTGTCAGGACCACATCACATTGGGAGGAGAGGTTTTGCCCTTCCCTCACCAGCTGTGATCTCTGTAAGAATAGCCCCCCACTGGCTTGCAATTAGCTATAGAAAAATGGGAGCTTTTTTACTATTGCTAATTGCATAGGGTGCCCACATGTCATACTTCACAGGGGAGAGTCTTCTATTTGAAGGCATACAGTACTCTCTATGAAAGGCTAGCCAGGCCATGGCCAGTTTGAAGATAAAAGAACCATAAGAACGGAGAGAAGACCTTGAAGTTGTCCATCATCATTAACAGCCGGACAGCAAACTGAGCAGGCACACGGGACACATGGCCACAGCCTTACCCACAATTGTATTCCTTTTTAAATTATAGTAATTATTTCTAAATTTGATTCTATACATATGCAAATTGATGTATTCTTTTGCCCTCTTGATTTGGTTCTGCATTTCCTCTTTTTGGATGGCTACCCGCTAGTTGCAGCATGAGAGTCAAGGCAATTTTTATGGTGTTGCAGCTAGGGAAAGAAGGGTGAAACCTTTTCTTCCTATGGCAGGGGGGCAGCAGGCTTAAAACTGAACAAGCAAGAAACTGAAGTGACAGGCAGCGATGCATAAATATTAAGGGAAATAGGTAAAGGTAAATGACTCCTAGACAGTTAAGTCCAGTTAAAAGTGAGTATGCGGTGTGGAAGTGAGAGCTGGACCATAAAGAAGGCTGATCGCCGAAGAATTGATGCTTTTGAATTATGGTGCTGGAGGAGACTCTTGAGAGTCCCATGGACTGCAAGAAGATCAAACCTATCCATTCTTAAGGAAATCAGCCCTGAGTGCTGAGTCCCTGAGTGAGCCCTGAGTGCTCACTGGATCACGAAGTTGAGGCTCCAATACTCTGGCCACCTCATGAGAAGAGAAGACTCCCTGGAAAAGACCCTGATGTTGGGAAAGATTGAGGGCACAAGGAGAAGGGGACGACAGAGGACGAGGTGGTTGGACAGTGTTCTCGAAGCTACGAACATGAGTTTGACCAAGCTGCGGGAGGCCATGAAAGACAGGAGTGCCTGGCGTGCTCTGGTCCATGGGGTCATGAAGAGTCAGACATGACTAAACAACAAAAGCCCTCTTGAGGCATTCAAGACTTGCACAATAAACAAGAGAGCAGGGCTGAGAGATTGCAATGTTGGCCCTGTATACCTGAACGGGCATCTCTACCCACATCATTCAGCCCAGACACCGAGGTCCAGCCTCCGAACGCCTTCTGGTGGTTCCCTCACTGTGAGATGTGAAAATACAGGGAACCAGGCAGAAGGCATTTTTTGTAGTTGCACCCGCCCTGAGTGCTGACCAAACTGTGGAAGGTGGTGGAAGACAGGAGTGCCTGGCGTGCTCTGGTCCATGGGGTCATGAAGATTCGGACACGACTAAACGACTAAACAACACATGGGGTGTGGCACTCATCTTGCTTCAGCCCAAGTAGCCAGCGTTTGTTCACAGACAGCTTTCTGGGTCATGTGGCCAGCATGATTAAGCCACTTCAGGTGCAAGGAAGACTGATGCGTGCCAGAGCACATGGAAATGCTGTTTACCTGTTTACCGCAGTGGTACCTATTTGTCTCCTTGCCCTTTCAAACTGCTAGGTTGGCAGAAGCTGGGACAGAGCAACAGCAGCTCAGCCCGTCACACAGATTTGAACTGCCTACCTTCTGATCAAGAAGCCCAAGAGTATTTAGTGGTTTAGACCACAGCACCACCCACGTCCCTGCATATTTTCACATGTAGCTAAGCCCTTAGTCTCTGCTTCCATGTCTTTTATTTTTCAGTGTTATAATCATAGAACTGTAGACTTGAAAGGGACCCAAAATGCCATCTATCCACACATCCACACCCAATGCAGGAATCACAGCTACAGAATCCCTGGTAGATAGTCATCCATCCCTTGGTCCCAGAACTCTGCACTGTCACCAAATCAACTTTGGAGGGTTGGGCAGGGGAGTCCCATACTGCAAGTAGAAGATGTTATGCTCAAAGAAGGTCCTGCTTAGTGCTACTTTAAATACAACCCATTATTTTCAGTTTTTTGCTTTGTGTAGCAAACGTCTTTCTTTCTAAGGGTGTGTTTTTAAGTCACTTTGAGTCATTTTTGTGAGCAAAGTAACTAATAAATCTAAGTAATAGTGGCCGTGCTGGTGGTGGTGATGGTGGTGATGGTGATGATGATTTTGTGCAATCAGCTAAAAAAGGGCATTGCAACCCACACTACTTCCACTTGTGTTCCACATCCTGGTGGCAGCATGCTACCTTGCAGGGTTGGTTTCAGCTCTGGTCATGTGACTACTGCCCCCAGGGTTTGGGGGCAAATTACTTGTCAAAATGGCTTCTAAGAGTTTTCCAAGTGTAAAACCAATTATAGCCACACATAACTAAAGTAAAAAATAAGAACAAAAATTGCATCAAAATATATAAACATTGACGATTAAAATGCAGAATAAAGAGCAAAATGCATTAAAACAGCAGAACAACTAAGGAAGCAACTGAAATTATTAAATCAGATGTCCAGGTCTGGGGGTCAGGGGAATGCTTGTCCAAACAGGTGCATCTTCAAGAGCTGGTGGAATGCCAATGCCAGTGGGACCTCTTGTATGTTAGCATTCCCAAATACTTGTATTAGCAGTGAAAAGGCCTGTCACTCTGTTACCCCAAGCTGTTAATCATCAGACCACAACCAGGTTCCATATATTTGATCTGGGAAGTGGAGGAGAAAGAAGATGGTATTTTCAGGTAACCTAGCTTGGAGTTATTCAGAGCTTTAAATGCAAGCACTCCTTGATATCACTCACAGGGCTCCAAAATGCAATGCAGAGCAAAACTCCAGGCTCTTCTTAGAAGCCAGAGCAAAGTGATCCCTGGCTTTAGGTGCCACTGATCCAAATTTATGACCTACAGACAGGTCTCTTGGTGGGAGTCAGACAATCCCAGAGGCCCAATCATGTACAACCTCTTACTGCAAAGCACCAGGACTGGCTGCGTTCCTTCAAGTCTGGACTACTGTCACCAGGGCATCCGTCTACACTTCCACGCTGCCAGGCAATAATCATTGCGTGGGAACTGTTACAACTTACAAACTGTTGCCTTGGTGCAGTGGCATTTAGAATTGCATCTCAAAATATCCCAGGTGAAGGATGCTTTTAGCATTCCAGTTTTTCAAGACAGACATAGCCTGCCGCCTTTTAGAGGAATGTATCAGCCTGGTACTTGCTCACCCCAGTGACCTGGTGGGTTTTTTTGTTGCTGTTGTTTTGTTCCTTGTTGGGGGGGCTTGTGGACCCACGATATAGTGTGCCAAGCCAGTCCATTTTGTTACACAAGAGCAATGAGCAACTTATGATTGCTGTGCCTTTGCTTCCTCATCCCAGAGTGGCTTTCACATCTACTCAGTCTGATTGGAAAGTCTGGGAGGTGCTGAGATTCCATTGGTATGGATGCCAAGGGCACTTTTAATAAATAAATTGCCGTTCAGACAGGAAGGGGACACAAGAGGGATGAAAGAGCCAGAGCTATCGTGCTTGAAGAAGCACTGACTTTTACAGAACAAGCCGGTTCTGAATACAGATGAATGGCCCATGATAATTAAAACACTCCCTGGAATACAAGTCAGCCCCTTGAAAAGTGACGCTGTTTCTTTCTGGGAATTAAATGGTTTATTAAAGAATCTGAAAATAACTGCCAGAGATCCTGAGTTATTTGTGCGGAGCTACAAATGATTAAACACAATCATTAGACGAAGAATATTCAGTATCAGATTAAAGAGGAGAAAACTATTGTACAAAGGTGACATTAGAGATGAGAGCTCATTTCTGCAGTTTTTAACCTTGCTGGAGCTTCACTTTCCCAAAACAAAAATGCCATGCCTTCAATTGTCCTTGCAATCAAGTTTCGTTCATTGAAAATTAGGCTTGCAAATGTAAGTTGTGTATTTTGTCTTCCTCCTCAGAGTGTAAAATTGCCCTTTAAAGCTCACTTAGCAAAAGAACATGAACTACAGAAGTGAAGAAGAAGAAGAAGAAGAAGAAGAAGAAGAAGAAGAGGAGGAGGAGGAGGAGGAGGAGGAGGAGGAGGAGTTTGTATTTGATATCCCGCCTTTCACTCCCTTTAAGGAGTCTCAAAGCGGCTAACATTCTCCTTTCCCTTCCTCCCCCACAACAAACACTCTGTGAGGTGAGTGGGGCCGAGAGACTTCAAAGAAGTGTGACTGGCCCAACGTCACCCAGCAGCTGCATGTGGAGGAGCAGAGACGCGAACCCGGTTCCCCAGATTACAAGACTACCGCTCTTAACCACTACACCACGCTGAACACTAGGGATAGAATAATATATACATATATATATATATATATATATATGTATAGGCATTGAAGTTCTAAGCATGCTTACCTGCAAGCTAGGAGGCCTAATAGCTCCACAAACTGATGGCCACATAGTAAACCTGTTTGTAAATAGTACAACAGAGTGCAGATGGACAATTTTATTTTATTTTTTAAACTCTATACATATTAATCATATGTTGTTGTGCACCACCCCAATCTCCCTAGCAGTGAGAGATTCCAGGGGGTTCCAGGCTTACTTAACCAGGGTTCGTGTTTCCTTTTGGAAAATGAGGCACAGCAGAGACTGTGGTGTCTTTATGATATATGGTTTATTTACACATATATACAACCTGACCCTACGATGGGGCGGCGGGAGGTTTCACAGAATTAGGATTTTGCTTCTCCTGTAGGCACAGCCGAGGATCCAAACAGACATCAAACAACATGCTGTCTGCGGCTTTGCATCTCCTGGTCACATAACTCCTTTGTAGTTCACATCACAATAACTCTAATATTTTGAAACTCTGGCTTTATCTGTTAAGGGAGGGAGAGGTCCATCTATTTGTCTCTTGATCCTTTGTTCTTCTTAATGGCTCATCCCCCAGGCTAGCACCTCACACAGCAAACTTAGCCTGGCTTAATTAGCTGTTGTCACGGATTCTAGGGTATTATTATTATTAGAAGAAGAAGGGTTTGGATTTGATATCCCGCCTTTCACTCCCTTTAAGGAGTCTCAAAGCGGCTAACATTCTCCTTTCCCTTCCTCCCCCACAACTCCCTCTAGTACACAACTTAATACACACCCTGCTCAGCCCAGCCTTCTGTCTGTACCTCAGAACTGTCACATGGGGTGGGCTTCAGTAGCGGCAGCCTCCCCCCCCCCCCGAGATGCCATGAAGAGGCAGCAAGATGCTCTCTTGTAGCCACCACTACTCTGAAGTGGCAGGGCTGGAGGGAAAAATAGGGACATTCCAGGATCGAATCAGAAGCCAGGGTGGCTTTTGTAATTCTGGGACTGTCCCTGGAAAATAAGATACTTGGAGGGTATGTGATAATACAAGATTTGAAAAGGACTAAACGATCACTGAAAGCAACAGAATAATTTTTGTAAATGCGTTCACAAAGGAGGCAAATCAGGAAATCTCTTATCTCTTCCTCCGCCCTTCCAAATATAATTCTTCCAACATCTCTTGGGCCATTCTTTACATTTTGAGAAAATGATTCACCTGCCTCTCCAGTAAACGGCCCAGTAATTTTGAACGTGCAAACAAGATTACATTGCACAGACACAAGGAAACAAGCAAAGCAACGTAAGACTAATTGAGGTGGGTATAGCCACACTACACATGGTATGTTGAGGGGGAAGTGAGGGGAAAACACGTCAGACTTTATGCAACACCCAAATAAACACTTTCCGCAGGGCAGCACTTTTTATTGATGCAAAGTGTTTTTAAACATATGCTAAATATTGAGTCACAGTGCTCAACGGTAACACCTCGCTGGATCCGACTTCACACAAATTCCTAGCTGGCTTAGTTAATTTAAACATGTATCCCTTAAAGCACATAATATTTAGCGCAGTTGCCTTCACCCTTTTCGGAACTACCCCTTCAAGCTGTCTAGTTGTTGTTTCCTTTATTACAGGGGGTTTGGATTACATCCATACATGTTCAAAGAACATGTGGAGGGCAGTGGCAGAGGAACCCTCTCCGGCACCCGGGGCAGGACGCTGAGGGGCGGGACGAACTGCCCAGTGGTGCACACGCGATGTCCGTGCAGACTACACATGTGCAGCATCCCATATGGAGTGCGCTCACATATGGTGTCCATACGGGCTGCTGCTTGTACGACAACACAAGTGGTATCCTGTACAGACTGCGCATGTGCAGCATCCCTTAGAGTGTGCATGCACAGCAGCCCATACGGTCGCCATGTGAGAGGCAACCCGTATGGACAGTGTGCGAGAGCAGTAGCCCATACGGACGCCACGTGAGTGGCGCCCATACTGACTGTGCACACCCTCGGCCGCTCTATAGCTGCAGGGAGGCAGGGGCCATCTTGTCACCCCCGAGAGTGACACCCGGGGCAGCCCACTCCCTCCACCCCCACTTTGTACGCCCCTAGTGGAGGGTTTATGTGCCCCATACCTGTCAACGTTTCCCTTTTTTTAAGGGAAATTCCCTTATTCTGAATAGGATTCCTCGCAAGAAAATGGAAAAGTTGACAGCTATGATGTGCCCACATAGTATAGTCCTCTCTTCTGCAATTTTGTGTATTGAGAAAGGTATGCCTGATTAAGTTCTGCCTGCGTTGCATCATGAACACACACACACACACACACACAGAGAGAGAGAGAGAGAGAGAGAGAGAAAGCAGGCAGTTCTAACACAGAAGTTTATAGGCAAAGCTTATGACCATATTTGTCTCTTTATATGTAAGTAGTAAAAGAGCAAAAGGAGTAAACAATTGGTGTCTGTGTCCTTATGATAGCTAACAAACACATTTTTAACCCCATGTTTTGCATTTCAGTAAATTCTGATAATTAAATTGAGGAGTTGGGGGGTTTTTTGGGTAAAAGATACATTTCACTCCTGCAAGATGTGGAAAGGATTCAAATTTCACACGCTGCATCCATTTAATTGCTAGAATAACTAGCAATTTTATTAGCGTGGATAAAGGGCTAATTAAAGACAAAGCATCAGTATAAGGCATGGAACTATATGAAAACATAAGACAGTTGTAACTGAAGCATCATTACAGGTAGTCCATTGGTTTTTCTTTCCCTCCTCGCCCCTGCTTTTTGTGAAATTTCATCTCAATGGAAACAGTGTTACATTTCAGGCAGGATGGCCATTCAACGTATCTGCTATTCAAACGTAGGCACTTGCCAAATGAACAGCTTAGCCCCAGGAATAAACCCTGCCCAATATCTCCAGTGCCTGCCAGAAAGACCTAATTAAATAAACCACAAAAAGTTGCTATGGGGAAGGCTGGGACACCCCCACCCCACAAACGAATTGATGAAGCCAATTGTGAAATGTGGGTACAAGTTCTTCCCAGCCCCATCAAATCCATGGCTATGTTCTGTCATAGGAAAATGGAAATCTGACTTATAATTAGTCAGACCACTGAACCATCAAATCGGCATTGGCTACACAAACCAAAACTGTGTCTCCAATGTTTCAGAAAGGGCCTATTCCCAGTCAGGGATCAGCCCTACCTAGAGATGCCAGGGATTGAACATGAGACATCCTGCATGCAAAGCAGATGGTCTACCAAAGGTGGCTCTGGGCGTGGAGCTTCTGGGGCACCACTATTAAATCCAATGGAAAGCAAGAGGTGGATTGGGCATTGGAATTTGGTTTTGCACAGGCTGCTACTGAAATTTGAGGCACCAAGGTCCACCATTGGGTTTACTACTGAGCTATGGGCTTGAGAGGGACACTGATAACATAAGGGAAAGTGGGAGGGTAATTGGTGATGATAATGCTGAGACCCAGGCCAGGACCCTAATTTATAGCCCAGGAATGGACCAGAGGGGAGTGGTTCTCCCTCCAGTCCCTCTAAAACACTGACTCCCCAAGCAATCTGGTCCAGCCAATTGGCTCTTGGAGCTTGGGTTTAGCCTGCAGCATGACTGGATAATGGCCAAGCCAGACTGCTGTCTGCCCCTGGCTGATATAATCTTTTCCTCCCACCACGCTTCCAAGCACCAGGTGCAACTATGAGTTCCCTGATAAGCAGAGAACCAAAGCTCCTTAAGACCAGACACCTTGCCTCCAGTAGCTCCAGGAAACCTAGCCTGACCCAAGGTGATCCAGGGCTGTCTCCACCTAAATCAGCTGAAGCCCAAATTCCCTGCCTTCAAAATTGGTGCAATTCATTTTAGGATTGGGTCAAATTTGTCGCACACCCTAGTATATAGCACACCAAGGTTGCTTTTGCTTGTGACAATTAAGATGGTTAAAAACATAAGAAGGGAATCTATGACTAATTTGTCCAGTTGATTTCAGTGGGACCTGTGTCCATTTAACTTAGTCTGGATCCAACCCAACCTGCCTATGCTCCTTTGCAATCACAATTGTTCTTGAAGTGCCTAGGAAAAAAAAACTCAATGGGAGATGAATTTTATCATTATGTTTCTAGCTATGATATCCTCTAATACAACTTTTCCCAGCCAGTTGCTCTCCAGAGGTTTTGGACTGGATGGAGCTGATGGGAATTGTACTTTGAAGGATCTGGAAGGCACAAAGTTCACAATGGCATGACTGCGGGAATAACAAAAGTACTATTTGAGGCACAACCCCAAGTTCATCCTTCTCATTTGCTGCACCTCAGAACATCACATATAGATCGTTCATTCATTCATTCATTTAGGGGCTTCATGGGCAGTGATTAAAGTAGAAAAAACAAATGTGGGGAAGATAACAATGCAGCAAGTTGAGTATTAGTGAATTGTGCATTTTAATCTATTGAGTTTTATTATGTTTCCATATTCAAAAGAATTAGCAGTAAGGAAATTTATTGATGTTGGTGCCATTGGGAAACAAAACATGCCAATTTTGGTGCAAGGGTTGCAAACATGTCTTCTTTTGATAAAATGCAACTCCAGCTGTTTTAATTTCCAGCAGCATGATGCAATAAGGGAAGTTTTCTTTGCACTAGTATGGATGATCAAGAAGGCTCCTGTGGGAACACAAAGTTTTTCTGTACACAACGTTTCCCAAAACAGAACCTTTAATCCCTCATCACACAAAGGGTTTTCACTGGCAAGAACACAGTTAGGGAAAACAGAGTAGTTGCTGGTTTTATTATTATTTCTAAACACATAGAGGTTTCATGCGCAGCCAATGAATTACTTATGAAACGAAGGGTTTTACAAACTGGAGAAAATAGGGGACCTGCCAGAAAGCTTGCTTTGGTGTTTTATTCAAAAACACGCCACAGTCAGCTTGCTGAGTAATAACCATAGATAGCATTACAATGTTATGTAAACATTAGTCAGCCACAGGAGAAACTTTGAATTAAAATCTACGATTAGTATTTTTCCCCCCTGGTAGCCAAAAATAAAAATAAATGCTTTAAGGATTCCTTTAAAAAAAGAAAAGGAAAATAAACAGCATCACACAAGACCTTTAAATATATACACAAACATCTGTACAGTGGTACCTCAGTTTATGAACTTAATCCGTTCCGGAAATCCGTTCTTAAACCAAAGCATTTTTAAACCAAGGCATGCTTTCACATAGAAAGTAATGGAGAAATGAATTAATCCGTTCCAGACACTGAAAAACAACCCCTAAAACAGCAATTTAACATGAATTTTACTATCTAAAGAGATCATTGATCCATAAAATGAAAGCAATAATCAATGTACTGTACTATAAAATAAATAAGACGGTATTGTAGATGATAAAAATTAAATTTATTATTATTTTCTTACGTGCAGTGATGATAGTCATTGTTTGGATGGTGGGCTTTTATATATTTCTGCAGTCACACAATCAACCAGTAGCTGAACTGGGTTCCACACAGTCACAAAAACAAATCACAAAAACGAAGTTACAAGCCACAGTCAGAAGTCAGTCCCATAAAACGAAGAACAAGTTACAGTAAAAAAGAAAAAGAAAAAGCCACACAAACAAAAACACAAAAAATAGCAAAAACAAAAGCTCCAAATATCACCTCTGTGTTGTGTGGGCGCTCAGGACTCAACAGCCAACAGACTCAACAGGAAGCCTCTGATTAGCAACAGAGGACTCAATTTACAAACGGAACACATTCAACAAGGAGCAGAACATGTTCTTATTCCAAGGCAAAGTTCACAAACCAAAAAACCTACTTCCGGGTTTGCAGCATTCTTATTCCAAGTTGTTCATAAACTAAGCTGTTCTTAAACCAAGGTACCACTGTATTTATTTATGTTTGCACAGAATCTTAATATGAATAGTGGGGGTGATCAAATGTTGGCCGAAAGATCATCAGCTTGGAGCTCTTCAAAAAGCAAATTAATGGAGGACGAAACTGCCAGTGACCATTAGTGATTATGGTTATATACTACTTCCACAGTTAGAGGCAGAGGTTCTGAATACCAATTGGTAACGATCAAGAGTGGGAGATTACTATTACATTCATAGCCTGCTTATGGGCTTCTCATAGACAACAGATTGGCTTTGTTGAGAGCAGGATGTTACCCTTTCATATCATGAAAACATGTCCACACCCCCTTATGTTAAAGCAGCTAGATAGTATTTTCTTGTGTTCAAAAGTATTCTACACAGAAAGAAAATCAGAACTTTTCATAGTGGGAAGCGGAAGAATTCAGTTCCATCTGAAATGACCTTCTACCCCACTGAAACTTTTTCTAGGATCATGTTTTAGTATCAAAATAAAATTCCCAACTTTTATTTACAGGAAAACAAAACAGGAAAAGGTCAGTCTGTCTAAGGGTGCTTCAAATAATCAGGCCCTTTTTTTCAGCCAGAACTCAGTTCTGGCAGCTCTCAGGTGGATGCCATTGCCATAACAAGAGAGGTGAGTTTGGGCAAGTAACAGTGGCAAATGTGGCACCTTCCAGACACTGTTGCTACAACCCGCAGCCAGCATGGCCAACAGTAAGGAATGATGGGCTATCCTACCATACACACACACACACACACACACACACACACACACACTTAATAGTAAGTCACAATGAATTCAGCTGGGCATTCTTATGACTTAGCGAACATTCGTAAGTTTGTGTGCTTGGTCCCACCAAGGTCAAATTACATCACAAAGCACACAGCTACTACACAGTTGGTGCAGCAGATATTACACATATTAGAAGCCTCCAGGCATACAAAGTAGTCATCTCATTTGGCACAAGGGTGTCACCAGGCTACACTAGACCCCAACCCCAGTCTAGCAACCATCCTTCTCTCCATCCTTGATGCCTTGACTCATGTACTACAGGGGCTGCACTGAGAAACTTGTGCAGAACTCACTGTAATAGATTCGACTCCATTCTGAAAACACTTCCAGTCGCATATGATATAGAATGAAGCTTCTGCAATCTATCCCTAGGTTTATTTGTTTGGTTAGTTTGGTTAGAGCCAGTGTGGTGTAGTGGTTAAGAGTGGTAGTCTCGTAACCTGGGGACCGGGTTTGCGTCTCCGCTCCTCCACATGCAGCTGCTGGGTGACCTTGGGCTAGTCACACTTCTTTGAAGTCTCTCAGCCCCACTCACCTCACAGAGTGTTTGTTGTGGGGGAGGAAGGGAAAGGAGAATGTTAGCTGCTTTGAGACTCCTTAGGGTAGTGATAAAGCAGGATATCAAATTCAAACTCTTCTTCTTCTCTTCTTATATCTGCCACACAGGCATGGGGGGGGGGTGAGTAAAGGCTCTGGGATGTGTGTGGGTCTGAGAAGCCAAAACCAGGTAGAATATTCAGTTTTCCTCATTATACCTGTTCCTGCTTAGTCTGCATCTGGCTTACTGAGCAAGCAACAGATGTACAGAGGTGTTGCAGCACCGATGAGTGACCTGATCCAGATGCTCTTGCTATAAATTCTCTTTTGTCTTCTGTGAATTCCCCCAGCCAGATGTGTGAGCTTCTCACGCATGAACTTTCCATTCAAAGTAAGTGACCCTTAAGTTACAGCTGCCACAGGTAGTTGTCTAGTCTGACAGTATGCTTGAACTAGTCCTGCCTTTGTCACATTAAGTTTTAGCACCTACTTCCCCAAAGTCCTCTGTGTAACTGCCATTCGGTAGTAATATTTCTATTTCAAACTCAAAGTATATAATCAACAAGAGGATACATGTTTGCATGAAATTTGAATGTGCTAATTTATATGTTGATACACATTTAGATTTTTTTTATTTAATAAAATGTATCCTCAGCTGGATTGTAGTAAAACTCTAAGGTTTAAAATAAATAATTACAATAAGTTAAAAAGAAATATAACGCATTCATCGTAGTGGGGGAGACTATAACCTGATGCTCTGTGTGCCTCTACAATGTGGTCTCTAGGTGCTAAGTGCTGATGGGACACTTCAAGGCCCCTGTTCTCCCTTCTTAAACCAGACGTGAAAAGGACACCTTCAAATAGATGACTGTCGATGGCAAAGTAAGATACCACCCTTCAATGGATTGGGCCCACTGTTTTTTTGTTTGTTTTTTAAGAATTAGTGGATTTGGAGGAACATTTTTGGTTATCAAGCTTCAAGCAGAGGAAAACACCATCCCTGACAAGTTATTCTTCACCCTTCCTTTTCCAGAAAACGATATACCATATTTTTTGCTCTATAAGACTCACTTTTCCCCTCCTAAAAAGTAAGGGGAAATGTGTGTGCATCTTATGAAGTGAATGCAGGCTGCACAGCTATCCCAGAAGCCAGAACAGCAAGAGGGATCGCTGCTTTCACTGCACAGCGATCCCTCTTACTGTTCTGGCTTCTGAGATTCAGAATATTTTTTTTTCTTGCTTTCCTCCTCCAAAAACTAGGTGTGTCTTATGGTCTGGTGTGTCTTATAGAGCAAAACATGTGATATATTTCAGCAGCAATTAGATACAAATAAGGAAGGGATGATCCTCCGACTTTCAGTAAGCCATAAAACCTCACTAAGAGGTTAATCATTTGATTCCATTTATGATTCACTTCCCATAAAGTATCTCAAAGTGATTTCACACTAAAAACATCAGCAGTTAAAACAATTGTCTTAATAGATATGATATGATATATGACAGGCTTCCTCAACCTCGGCCCTTCAGATGTTTTTAGCCTACAACTCCCATGATCCCTAGCTAGCAGGACCAGTGGTCAGGGATGAAGGGAACTGTAGTCTCAAAACATCTGGAGGGCTGAGGTTGAGGAAACCTGATATATGATATAGATACAGACTGGGATAAAACTCTGGACACTCCATGCAGCACTCCCAGACATGCCAGGGATTGAATGTGAGGTCTTTTGCATGCAAGGCACAGATTCTCCACCACTGAGCTACAGTCTTTCCCTGATATCAAAGGCAGCAACACAACTATGTGGGAAAACCTCCTGCTTCTGCCAAAGAATGCTCACCAGCCTGCAGAGCAGAAGATTGCACATTCTCACCCTGCCTGCAAAATTTCATGTTCCACCTGCATTGGAGGGTATGTTTGATGTAATACTGCTAGATAGGAGACTTAGGCTAGGCAGACAAGGCTTCTGTTCATGGGGAGGGGGAATAGGGAGAGCAGTCTTCCCCTGGGGTTTCAGATCCATTCTGTTATTATTCCTTAGTAGGAGCTCTAATTTTTCTTATTAGGATAATTTTTATTATGAGTCTCTCTCTCTCTCTCTCTCTCTCTCCCCCTTTCTCCCTCTCTTTCTCGGTCTCTCTCTCAACTTGAATATATCCAAAAGAATGTCCCTGAACCTATGGATCTGGCCTCACACTTATAAGCTGTCCGCACCCTCCCAAAACCTGAATTTGTGGGGCAGACATGCATTTGTCATTTATGTACTGATTTACTACATTTATATTTCGATCTACCTTAAAAAGGAGTCCAGGGTGGCAAACATCAAGTGATAAAAACAATAAAACCATCTAAAAAACACACAATTCCAGTATAGATGCAGAAGCAAACAGAACAATCAGATTGTGAAAGGCCTGGAGCACAGCAGCCTGCCAGCCCCAAAGCCCCACATTTGCAAAAGTCTTAAGCCACCTATGCCTATCTAGAGAGAAGGAAAAGCACAGAACATTAGTTTCCGCAAGTGGAAATGGCTGCCAGTGCTTTCCCCCTTCCTTCCCTCTCTCTTTCTCTCTCTTCATCTTTTGTTCTCATCAATAATGCAGTGCTCTGTCGATGGCACTGATTGTGTCCTAACTAGATTGCCTGTGTTTGAACTAGATTGCAAGGCCCTCTGGGCAGTGGCAATGCTGTTTTATGTTTGTCATGGCAAGACTACACTTGGATACTGAAAAAGAAGCATTCCCTGAAAAAATGAAACTAAGTTTACGCTCTTACTGTCCCTGCATACTATGTGCAGTCTCTCTTTTCTTCAGCTTGTCCATGATAAATCAGTGTCCCACTTTCGCCTTCTGGAGATTGCATTTAAAAAAAACAAAAAAAAAACTGCAGGTAATGCAACACACTAGAATTCTCCCTGTGGAGAAGACCCACTATGCCATTCTTAGAATGATAGGACTGCTCTCTAATAATTCTACATGCAAGTACTAAAACATAATAATAAAACAAATTCAAACGCTGAAGAGAAAATGCAAAATGGCTACCCCAAATTGGACATCTTAATCCCAATCCTTTTTGGATAGGGGAGGCTCTTATTATAAGATGTGCTACCCAATGGGTCACAGTTAACTTTCTAAACTGGAGTCTCAGGAGGAATTGTATGCCAAAAAAAAAAAGGAATTTGGATTTTTTTTCTGTCCTGGATAGCAAGTCACCTCTCAAGGAAAAATGAATGGCAGCACCTATTACATTAAACAAAATATCACCTGCTAATACAGCAGTGTATACAGTATGATGAGTGGACAACAGACCTTCATACTTGTTTCAGAAATCACCACAAAAAATAATTTGAGCAGTTTGTGACAAGATGATTCAATTTAGTACTGCACATCCGATGGGAATAAAATCAAATCTTGGGGCAGTAGAATAAACAAAAAACTATTGGATATTGAGACTTAGACCTGGAACACTTTTCTTCAAATTCTTTAAAGAACACATGCTACCTTCTATCTTCAGCTTTCTTACAACTGTCACCTCACTTTACAGTGCCTGGTCTGAAGAAACAACTGACAGAGGCAGAAGCTGAAATGTCTCCCCAAAGAACGTTAAGCCTCTGTCAGTCACTTATTTTCATATACATTTTTCTGATTGACTGCTACCTGCTAGCATCCTGAGCCTACTCAAAGGCAGTTGTGTGGTTGTCTTCCAGATCATCCCTTCACATACTAAATCCCACAGTTATAGCAGACACCAGGATAATTTTTGACTCACTTGGTTTTGTACACAAACAACAGGGCTGCCCCTACCATTAGGCAGAGTGAGGAAATTACCTCAATCAGCAAATGCTGGGAGAGCAGCAGCCCCCTAGTTATTCCTCTTGAAGCCTCCCCTGATGAAGTATTTCTCTTTGCTGGAGATCAAAGGTATATGTGCTATAGGCCTGCTATACACCCAGTAAAGTAGATACCTGCCCTCAGGTATACTGAATGAGGTGCTCCCATTGCCAATGTTGACATAAGATTCAACTGCTAGTCTAGGCAATTTCTACACCGAGAATGAGGGAGAATCTCCACCTTTTTCTTTGCTTCAGACAATGTAAGACATTGGGCTGGCCCTCGCAGATACAGCAGGGAAAAGGATTTACACTGAGGTCACTGCATGGGACTAACCCTTTCCCCCAGTACTGCCGGGGCACTGCTCTGAGACCAACTAATATTTGGTTTGCTTTGGTGGGACAACTAACCATCACCCAGAATTCACATGAAAAAATCATGTTGCGATGACTTTATCCAACAAAATATAATGGGTGGACCAAGCCTCTTAATAACACCATAGTGAAAGGATTAGCCCTGCCCAAGTTCCATTGCTGAGCAGGCAGGAGCTAGGAGTCTTCAGGGAACACTTGCCTGAGAGAAGAATCTACATACAAAGTCAGACGGTCCAGAGGTCTGGGAATCCAGCTGATCACAGAGCCAAGGGTCTAGTCCAGAAATCATGGAATCCAAAGGCAGATCAGGAAGCAGCAAAGTAGGCCCAGGAACCACAGGTGTTGATTCCAGCACCTGACTGCTGCTGAGAGCTCTGTTCTCATCAGTGCCACCTGGTTCTCATCAGTGCCTTCTGCTCTGTGACCTTGAAGGTTCATCAGGTGCAGGTGGAGTCACTTTGCCTTCTCCCACTTCAGCAGGCAAAGCTGACTCCTGGCCCATGACAATTAACAGCTTGGATTTAAATTATTTCCTGACAATAACTGAAGGAACAAGCCACCTTTATGGGTTTGAAACTCAGTGTATGGGTTTTTATTTATACCACCTGATGCAAATAGTATAGTTTCCTCTCTGTTCCTGAAGTTCAGGGGTGAGTATGGATCCACATTTAGCCAAAATAGCTAATTGTTCATGCACAAGAAGTGGGTATTGACAGGCCTGGTGGAACTCAAAGGTTTGAAGAACTGGTTCTCCACCCCACCCCCACCCCTTTTTAAAGCCCCAAACTCCTAATAGGTTAAAACCCAAATCAGTTCAATAAACATGGAAAGTTTATTGTTGGGGTATAATTGAAAAATGTGGGAGGAGGAATGGAATGGTATATCACAGAAAAGGCATGGCTGGCTGGAGCCATGAATGAAAACTACACTGCAACATTTTCTGAAGGGTTGCACTGTGGGTTAAACCACAGAGCCTAGGGTTTGCCAATCAGAAGGTCGGCAGTTTGAATCCCCATGATGGGGTGAGCTCCCGTTGCTCGGTCCCTGCTCCTGCCAACCTAGCAGTTCGAAAGCACAAAGTGCAAGTTGATAAATAGGTACTGCTCTGGTGGGAAGGTAAACGGTGTTTCCGTGCGCTGCTCTGGTTCGCCAGAAGTGGCTTAGTCATGCTGGCCACATGACCCTGTAGCTGTACGCCGGCTCCCTCGGCCAATAAAGCGAGATGAGCGCCGCAACCCCAGAGTCGTCCTAATTTTAATCTTGCATGATAGTTCCTGCATCACGGTCTTGAGATGCACTTTGATTACCTACCTACTAATCAATCATGGGCTTGGCCATGTGAGTACAAGTATAATATTTGAAGTCTGTACTTGCACCCATTTGAATTAACAGTCAATGCTTGCACTGAAACCAATCAGAACAGGATATAGTCCCAGATTTATAAACAGCAAGACATGCAAGATTTGATTTTTGTGCTCTGTTAAACAGAAGTCATCTGGGTCTAGACAGCAGCACTTTGCACAGCTTAGAAAAAGGAAATAAAGCCCCAGTGGTCCTTTGTCTGAGAACACAGCAGAAAATTGTGTAAGAGATACTATTTCCTTACAACTCTGACACCCAGCTAGCACAAAACAGGTCTTCAAAACACAACTCCTAAATATGCTTGAGTGAGCTGCACCGGTTCCTTGAGTAAACTGGAGTTCCATCAAAGAGCCCCATAAATGTCATGCACAATACCTAAGATGCAATGAAGTGACTTACTTCTTCCCATGCATCTTCTTCCTGGTCTTCAGAGTGGCTGGACTCACTGCTTAGTGACTGGCAATTACAATGTAAGGAGTCTCCTCTGAACAAATCTAAAGCTTGAGTCATATACCCAACTGTTCATGTGTAAAATGCTTTTGATTGATTCTGACTGTACTGGGTGTCATTAAGATGTTCTCATGGACCACTTTTGCCATGGATATCATCATCTTGCTGGAATAAAGTCCACTGCATGTAATTCCTGCAAAAGATTAAAATCTGAACATTCACATGGCAAGGAGAATCCATTTGCCTTCTTTGCAAGCTATATGTATATGTATAGTATGCAGTGCTGGATTTACATATAAGCTAAGCAAGCTATAGCTTAGGGCCCCACTCTCTTGGGGGGGGCCCCAAAAAATTAAAGGAAAAAAACTGGAAGTACATTTCCAAAATATAAGATAAAAAACAAATAAAATGGCTTTAGATACCTATTAGGTCCATAAATCACCATATAGCATATATTCAACACAATAAACAGTGACAACTTGTTGTTGACAAAGGACAGCTGGACATATAAAGGACCTTCAGTAGCTTAGGGCCTCATCAAACCCATATCTGGCCCTGAGTGTATGCATCTGTGCATGTATAACCAGGGAAGTGGTGTTCAGACAACAGCCTCGCTGATGCTCTATCCTGGAACCAAATAGAACATTTCCTCTCTTTGGTGCCCATGGCCAGAACTCACATGGATGTTCTGCCACTGTCACTCTGTGACGTTGGTGAGATGAAGTAGAAAAAAACATAAGCAGGTCATTGGCACCCAGCACACACCAGAGATATGCAAGATCAAGTAGGGAGTTCTAGAGATTTTTTACTTCATGGCATGATGCTTGGTCTCTGGGCTAAGAAACCCTGGGGTGGGACTGTAGCCACCTTTGTGGCAAACCTGCACAATCTGCCTGGAGCTATGAGGACCCAAGGAGTGGTGATGCAGTAAGGCCTACCTACTCAAGTTTATGGGGTTGCCTGGCAGTGCCGGATTTAGGGCAGTGTGGTGGTTGGTGCTTGTTGAGATTGATAGGGCACAAGGCAGGGCAACACTGAGACGAAGAAGGAGGAATTTGACAGCCAGTGCCGGAGAGGACCTTGCCAATATGCCGCTCTGTGCGAGGTCATTTGATGCCCTCCACACACATCCCAGCCATCACATGAGGCTTTGTCAGGGTCCTAGAGCCCTCCTACCACCTTCCCAAAGCGTGTTAAACCCTTGCCTAGCTTTGAGAAGGAGGCAGGAGGACTCAAAGACCTGTCAGAGCTCTGACACCTTCTACCCCAAGTCGGGCAAGCACTTGCCAGGCTTTGAGAAGGCACCTTCCTTGACTGCACGCCTGGCACAACCACACTGCTCTCACTGCCCTAAATCTGCCTCTGCCAGTGCCACCCCAAAGACTGGATGTTGGTGATAAAGCAAGCGGGTAGGTGCTGCCCCCATTTGCTCTCATAGATCAGCCTCCTCTGGGTAGCACAGACTGCTCCTGCTCTGAATGTTGAATCAAGCTGATCCAGTTAGCTTGTTCTACCACCAGCTGCCTATAGGGAAAATTTTGATTACATTGGCTGGCTGCTTAAAATATAGTTCATTGTTACTTGCAGATTCCACCTTGTTACAATTTGTATCATGAAAGGCAGGATCTAAACAATTGTGATCGATAAATAAATAAGCTTCGGGGAGGAGTTTGTATAAAGCGGTAACGCAGTAAGGAAAACTCCACCCCACATCACATGCAGGTGCGTCATACAATATGGGGCAGAACATGGGGCAAAATGGTGCAATATAGCTCCTGTGCATGGATCAGTCTCCAACTAGAATACAGAAACTTGACTATAGCAGAGGGGGGAAATGCCATGTTACATGAAACATTTCTACTGAGTAACATAAGATAACAGTGATAAGGAGATAGGGACGACATGTTCAGCTTTTAATAAGGCCGCAATAAACATGATCACTAAATATATGAAGCCTAACGATGACAATCTGTAAATGGTGTGCCAGCAAATGAGATGTCGCTAATATCCCTGCATTTTGCAATGCGTCCTTTTAATTGGCCACGCGACAGTGACCGTAGGGAGACACAGAGGGAGATGCTTGAACATTCGCAAAAGGGATGCTCTATCATTTGAGGTTCAACATTTGACTTACAGCGAGATCGTTATCATATTTCTGGGCAGGGGGGTGGAGGAAAGGAGGAAGGCTTCTGAGCAGAGGCTTTCGTTCAGAGGGTCTTTGACTCTGCGTGAAACCTTTGTACTCTGTACTGTTGCAGCAAACATTCCCTGTGGATCTAACATGTTCTGCATTCATCAGAGGCCTTGCTTCCAGTTGCCTTCGATAAATTGGAAAGCCTCCTCACAGAGGTGAGGCCCATGTGAGGGAACATTATGATTATACACTCTTTTTGATTTGTATAACTGCAAATGCAGTCAAAAGAAACACTCCATTTCATCTACCCATATTTGATGTGGTTTTTAAAGTGCTGGACTGCAATAAAAGGCTGTTTGGTCTATCTCTTTGTGGCAATTCAGGAATTATGGGGTTTTTTCCCTTTCAAAATACCCCTGAAGAGTAGGTGCTTTCCTTACCTCAGTTACATTTTCAAGATGGGCGAGGGGCGGTTGAAAGTGCAACACCAGGAATCTTTCATCTTATAACTTGAGGGATAATTCTGTTATCAGTAAGTCATTGAACCAAGGGCACCAAGGTGGAGGGATTGCTTAGCAACCAAGCAGAATGGCACGAACTTCGCTGAGGTAACCCATGTCATGATCGGCTGTGTAGTTTTGAGAGAGTTTACCTCTGGTTAGTTCAACATCTTCCTGCAATGCACATGGCCTGTTCCGTTTCCTCAGTAAAGTGTCACCAGAGTTCATTTTTCCTCTGGACTCTGTGTTACTTAAGTGATTTTGCTAACAAGGGGTCCCTTCTGTTGAGCTCTTTTAAAAAATAAATTAGAGCCATGTCACTCCTTCATTTTCCATGACAGCCATCTCTTTTTTGAGAGCCTAACAGCTCTCTGTAGCTGTCAAGATGGTAGCATTTCCAAATAAGCACAGCTATGAGGCTCATTTTATAGTGTGGGAAGTGGGCACACCTGGCAGGGCCAGGAAACTGATGTACAATGAAAAAATAGCACCTTAGCTTTCTTACCTACCCAAGAATAGAATCAGCCCTAAAAGCATATATCTCAGGTGTCAAAAACCAGAATAAAGACTCTATACAATGAAGATGGGGAAAGGATTCCACAACTGTGGGAGATAATGTCCTCTCCTGGGCCACCACCCCCTGAACTTCTGAGGGCATTGGAACTACCATGAATATACGTATGTAAGGAGGAGGTGGCCTTTCAGATATTTGAGGCCTAATTCTTTGGAACTTTAAATACTAATATGAGCACCTTGAATTGGTCCCAGAAATGAACTGGCAACCAGTGCAGTTGGTATGAGAGGTTTAAATTTGCCTTGTGTATCTCTATTCTACTCTTTTCCTAGTCTAGATGCTAGTTACACAGCCTTGGCACTCAACATTTTAAGCTCTGGTTCTTAGTGCAGGTTCTGAGTTGTGATATGGGAAAAACCCAATATCAGAATGCCCCATATTATTTGTCACCTGACTGCAGGGCAAATAGCTTGTCCTAATTCAAGCAAGTGAATCAAGCCACATTCTCTCATCTCTTCCAGTTACCAGATAACCTCAATCAGGGGATGAAAACAATCTTTCCCAACCCAACTCAAATGCTGCCATCTGCTAGAACCTGAAAACAGCACAAAAGCTACTTAAGAAGGCAAGCAACACCCCTCTGAAGATTACTACTGGAAGTAATGAATGTTCTTCAGCATATGCAGCTTATGGAATTTAGATAGGAAGAAATGCAATTTCCCAAGCTGGACTTTAGCCAGGAGAATGAGCCAGATAACAATAGCCATATGAGAAGTGCCAGTGAATCTCTCATATCCGGACATGGTCAACTACATCTCATCTGAAGCTTGACAACTGCAGCAGTGAGATACCCCACTTGAGGCAAGGTATTCTGTGGCTGGGGAAATGGGTTGGCTGTATGGCTGAAATTTGAAAGGAAATGATACTTCTCCACTCATGATTTCATGATCAGAAAACAATGTTTGCTAAATAAAGGGTGTGTGTGTGTGTGTGTGTGTGTGTGTGTATTGTGGTCATCCATCTACTTTTTAAAAAAGGGATAACTGTTTGTCACACTTGCCAACTTGTATGAACATGGGTAGCATCAGGCTGCCCAGCAACTGTTCATTTTATTTATTCCATCATTTTCTTTACTACCTTTCAAAAAAATTAAATCTTCCCAACATCTGTGTACAGGATATGGTTGAAAGCAGAAAACACTTCAGTGGTGTAGCAAAATGAAGGGCTATTATGGCCTAGAACCTGGGAATGGATACAGTCCTTAACTACTTCTTCTGAAAACACAATGTGAGGTCATCTGGAGAAGCAGAGTGAAGTGCCATTACTAAACTGATGGTAGCCACCTTTATTTTTCCCTTTTTCATCAAACTAAAGTGAGATGATAATGTTGACCAAAAGAAATAATGAAGGCTATCCATGAATATAATAGTAATCTCCCACTCTTGATTCCCAGCAACTAGTATACAGAACCATACTGCCTTTAACTGTCAAAGTAGTATACAACGATAGTATAGAAAAATAGGTGCCGGAACTCACCATGAACTCTCCCTTTGTTCTCTTATAATGGCACCTAAGAGGTACAAGAACTGAGTTCCAGCTGAAAAAAAGCCCCACTTGTAACAGGGAATCAAGGGGAATCATTACAGGGCTATTGCAAGACACATCCAAAGAGGTTTGGTACTAGTGGAGACCAATACAGCTTGAATTGTGACTACTAAGTAAAAATGATTTCCCTCTTTTTAAAAAATATCCTACTCTCCAAGCAATTCCACTGACTCCACTCTATTAAATTCCACCAACTGGAAAGAAAACAACTTAGTTATCTTCTTTCATCAGGAGAGGTGATGTCCCCATAAAAGCAAGCTGTCCCATAGCTAATACTATGAAATATGCAGATATGTTTCAGGACTATGCATTTCATTGTTGCTAACTGTCCACTTTGAACAAGACCTTTAGACCATTGCACTGCTATGATACATCGATATATAATGTTCTCACCATAAATTTTCCCCATACTTAGGATTTATATGTTGCACTTCAACATAAAAGATGAGATAGACAGAGAATCATTCAGCAGAATCACAATACAGGTAATTACGGTCTGTCAGCATTTCTATTATGAATTCCATTTAGCATTGGGGGCTTAGTATTTCCATCATTTCAGAAAATGTCAGACGGAAAGCTGGCACACAGATTACCAGCCTGGATGCAAATTTGTTTACACAAAATATTTAAATCTGTTCAGCTGCTTCTGATTTAGAGATGAGCCAGAAACCTTAAACTTCTAGGATCTCCCCCTCCCCCCGCCACTGCCGTTCCCCGCCATTGCCATGGGATTCTGCCAAATTCTCCATCAAGGTACAACTATCTGTAAGTGCTTAATAATAAAAACTGATCTCATTCCTTTTTATATTCCTCCTCCCACCACCATTACTGTCATAAATGCATCACGATGCAATTAGTCTGAATTTGTGTTAACAAAATAATGTGTAGCAATTACAGAGAGCTCATACTTTGTTGTTGAAATGGGGAGAAAAAGAATTTATGAATAGCAGGGATGGCCTAAGACATTTTGGCCCCATCTGCACTATACATTTAAAGCATCTTCATACCACTTCAAAGAGTCACTGGGAATTGTAGAATCCTGGGAATTGTAGTTGGTTAAGGGTACTGAGAGTTGTTCGGAGACCTCTGCTCTACTCAAAGAGCTACAATTCTCAAAGTGGGTTAACAATCAATCCCTTTCTCCAGAGAACTCTGGGAATTGTAGGTCCGTGAGGAGAATAGGCACCTCCTAACAACTGTTAGCAACCTTAATCAACAACAGTTCCCATGATTCTTTGGGGGATGTTGTGACTGTTAAAAGTGGTATGATGATGCTTGGAACCATATAGTGGAAATAGGGCTATTGGTGAACAGATGACAGTAGGGAATTACTTCAACACTGCCTGAGGGCAGCAGACTAGCTTTGGGAGCACAGGGCAATATGTGTGGCAGATTGAGCTCAGTGCTCCTTACGACCCACAAACATCTGCTGCCTTCCTCACTCTGTCTACTGGTAGGGCCAGCTCTGAGTTGGCTTAACCATTTCAGAATGCCTTTCAGCAATTGTAGAGCAAAAGAACCTGACATTGCCATGCAACTCCCATGTTCATATTGAGACCAGGCAAGGACTGAGCACCATAAATAACCCTGCTGCCCTAACTGAAGGGTTGTGTTGGGAGATGAAAGCTGAATGGCAATGGATCTTCATCATATAGGTGATGGGAAGTCCATAACACTTTCTAATAAGCCCCTGTAGCAAAACATGTTCCAATGGAACTTCTGCTTGTAAAATGGAACTTCCCCTTCCTCGCCTCTCCCCATGTATCCTCTGCACCCTTTCCCAAAGTTTCTCCAGAGGGTTGCGGATACTCCCAGAACAGATGATGGTGCAGTGGGAAGAGAGTTCCATTGCACAAGCAGAAGCCGTTGCACAAACAGGGCAACTTATTGGAAACAACCCCTGTTATATTATGAATGGCTGCACCTCTTTTGGATTTAGCTTGTGGAGTCAAAGGGAGACATAAATGCTACAACACACACACACACACACACACACACACACACACAAACCAGTGTCCATTGTGCAGGCCATAGAGGAAAATGTTTCATCTTTGCTGTCACCCAGACCCAGACCCTTTGCCCTGGCGAAGTTGTCTAGTTGCCAACCATGTTAATAAGTCATGTACACGGCTGTGTGAGATCTCAGCTCCACTACAGTCCATGGGAAAAGTTCAACTACTTACACCAGTCGCCATTCCTTTTCCACTGTGCTCTCTAAAGAAGAAAGAGGTGCATTGGGCAGGTGAACCAATATCTTTCTCTAAGGCGATCAATAATGCTGATTCTCTTCAGCAATATTTTATTCTCACAATAACCCTGTGAGGTAGGGTTGAACAGACTGGCTTAAAGCCTCTATGTGGGTTTTAAAGCAGCATGGGGATTTGATTCCCATGGGTCTCCACAGCCTTAGTTTAACACTCTAACCACAACATCACTATAATGCATAGGACCTGTGAACAGAGCACATGTAGGGAAATTAAAATCCATGCAATATACCATATTTTTCTGTATATAACATGCCTGTATAATTTGGGGACCTCAAATTAAGGAAATGGGGGGAGGTTGCCCAAAGTTGTTAAGCTTTTTTTGGAGGGGGGTTGCTGCCAATCGCTCATCTGCCTGACCGCTGCCACCAATCACACACCTCGCCGAAGCCACCAGTCGTCAGCCACCAGCCACTGCCAATCACCTGTCCAATTGCTGCAGCAGCCAATTTCCAGCAGGCCTTGCCACAGTCACCAATTGCCCGCCCAATTGCCGCAGCAGCAGCCAATCACCAGCAGGCCTTGCCACAGCCACCAATCACCCACCCAATCACTGCTGACAATCTCCTGCTCACAGCTGCCACCAATTGCCTGTCCTCCCCTGCACTATCTGTGTATAAGATGACCCCCATTTTTTTTACATTTTTTAATAATAATAAAAATGTTTTATACACAGAAAAATATGGTTCCTCGGGGCATTTGGGAGTAGTTTCTTCTGGCCCCCTGCAGTGTGTTGATGCAGTATCAGAGATTGAATCTCAGTGGCAGAGCAGATACATCCAGAAAGTTCCAGGTTCAACCCTGGCATCTCCAGGTAAGGGCTGGGAAAGTCTCTTGTCTGAAACTCCAAAGAGCCACTGCCAGTACTCTGTAGACAATACTGAATGGGGTGCACTAAGGAATTGACTATGTAGAAGGCAGTTACCTTTGCTCTAGGAGATCATTAATAATGGGAAAGATTCCTTGCTAGCTTGCCTTCTCCTACTGATCTCCTGCCATTTCTCTAGCCACAGGGAAATAATGTTGGTTATGAAGGGCACATACACAGCTCATATGAGTCAACGGACCCCCCAAGGCCCAGTGATGTTCCCAAGTACTGAAACTGAGCATTTGAACATTTTTAACTCTCAAGGCTGAATGGAGATTTGCCTCTAAAACTTTCCCTATCCCAGGTAAATGCTTCACATGGACTCAAAGACTATTATGGGATGGTTGTATTGTACAATGTGAATATTTTGTTCACCCTGGGCTTTGACAAGAATAGGCCCAAAAACACTTCAGCCTTTCCTCTCCATTCATTTTTTAAGGCTTTTTCCTTGATATTGTTACAAGATTCCCCTTTCCAGGCACTTTGAGCTCATATGAAAAAGAAATGAATTCCATTAATTTAATTAAACTTGGAAACAGTTTCAATACAAGCCTTAAAGGAGCTTCACAGTACAGCAGCTTCATTACTTACTACAGGACATTTTATTGCAGAACCATTTTTAAAATCAAAAACATTTTTTTTAAAAAAAGAAAACAGGTGGGAATCTGGCAGTAATACTGCTCATGTCCTGCCAAGAATTTTTAAAGAAGTGCAGGCTCTCTGTGGCCCTATAGACATTAAATGAAGTTTTCATTATTTTATTTCCATTGCATTAAATTTAATAAGCCTCTCTCTACATGCTTAGGTGCATGATATAGGAATGCATAATAGTTTCTAATTGCCAGCTATATGCTTTCTTTACCAAGCTATGTACAATCCGTAGATCACCAAAGTCAACAGCATAGCTCCACTCAAGTTTAATGGCTCTTGACTGCACCTACTGCTGTTCTGTTACCTCCATCCTTTTTAAATGGGGCTTGTATGTGCCTCTTGGGACTGCCTGATGGTTGCAGAGCAGCAGTGCTTACTTAGTGAACTTATGTGCTTCCCTGAAACCAGAATCACAAATGTTATACTCAGCAGTGCAGAAGTCCTAGCACACTTTTTGAGGGAAGGCTACTTTGGTGAAATGGATGTCAAACATTACTTGAGTTGGTTTTCATTTCAAAAGACTAAATAAATTTTTCAAGGCAAACACTGCCTGATGTCCAGGCTCAAGCAGTAACAAAGGATCTGCTGTCCATGGTGCTTAAACAATTCGCTCATTAAGATCTATAGGGTGGTGGTATCTGTGTTCATTTAATTTGAAGTCTTTGTTTCATGGACTGAGCAGTTAGAAGTAATTTTGGTCCCTATAAATTATTGAAAAATACGTATTGATGCCATATCTTTCACCACATACGTGGCAATTTGATTTCTGAGTTGTGTGGCCTCCTATTTTATTATTTCCCTGTTCACATCACCATGGGTTGAAATTAGTCCCATTACAACTGTAACAAGTCTCCAGGCTTGCTAGGAAACAGTATGGAAGTATCAGTCATTTTAGGCAACAGACTGAAGCAGTCATTCCCAGCTTATCTCGAAATAGCAACTAGCCATTGAAGGATAGGATTCAGAAAATGCACAAATAAATCACTATTTTACTGTGTATCTCTCTGTGTGCCATTTAAAGGGAAATGTTTAAAATCAGCACCAGATGTAATGCACAAATACCATTAACTGATGAATCAGAAAATGGTCAAGGAACATGATGCTGCAATAATGTACAATGGGGATTCTTTTGGCAAGGAAAGTTCAGTCTTGTCTCATCTGATTACTCGAAGTTTTATTAGATGTTTCTTGTTCTCAATGGGGAGAAACTGAAATGTCCCTGGCATAGTAACTTTGAAAATAAACTCCTAGTAGGGCGCATGACTCTAAAGGAGTCTCAGTGGCTCCAATCAAAAGGAACCTGAGAGACTAAAATAATTTGACGACTCAATTGTTTCTAAAAAGAGGACATGGATAGGACTCAAAGGACTTCTGAATTTTTTTTTTTATTAAAAATATCCCAACAATCACAAAAAACCCCAAAAAGAGATTTTAAGCACCAACTGAGTTACAGTGACCATATAGTAAAATTACCTCTATCCTACACACAAGCAATGACTCATAAATGTAATCACTGGCAATTCCATGTGAAATATTTCATTCAGACCTGTTAGGATTTTTTTTTTAATTAATATTTATTAAAGTTTCAGAAAATATAAAATCACATTAATAAACAAGAGAAATTTGAAAAGAAAAAAGAAAAATACACAATAGAAGATACAAAATGCAAAATACAAAAAAGATTAAAAAAGAAAAAAAACAGTTAAAAACAATTCCGTCTTTTCATAACTTCTTTTACATTTACTTGTTTCCCGGACTTCCTCATACCTCCCTCTTTTGTATTCCAATTCCAGTTGTTAATCCAGCAATTTCTTTCCCTCCTTTTTAATCCCAATCCTTAATCTTAATATATTATGACATTAGATTTTTACCTATTTGAAACCAATTTTTCCATTCTTTTAACTTTTTTAATCCTAATCCTTAATCTTAATATATTTATAGCTTTAAAACCTATACAGCTAGAAGCCATTTAACTTCAATCCGACATCACAGACCTGTTAGGATTATGCTACATTGTGATGACACCTTGTGACGACATCTCCTCCTTGGTTGAAAAGCACCTGGGGGAAATGTCATCCTCTGCCTAACCCTCACAGTCCTGATTCACCCATTCTCTTTCGCATACTGAGTAGGATTAAATTATAAGATACTTCTTCATAGTTCAGTTGGAAGTATTCCTAACCAATCATATGCTCTAGTGGTTTTTCATAACATGTGCATAGGCACATAGTCATAGTCAATGCATTTACTGTATGTGTGCAATGTGGTTTACATTTTTTTATTGAAAATACTTATGCATGGCAAAAAGTATAGGATAATTGCAACAAAACACACACACAAATAAACAACAGCAAATGTAACATGCGTCGACATTTCATGAGTATAAATGTCAAGTAACAATATCAAATTACTTCATATCCAAAGCTGATATCATTAGGACCTAGCAACCCCCCTATATTTTATACCACAACCTAAAATGTCAGACAATCCCCTCCACCAAAGCTCCCTTATGGAAGCTCTCAGGGTTGTGGAGTCAGGCAAGGCAGGTAGAAACAGCCAACCTCTGATAGCAAACACATAGGACCCTGCCAATGACCTGTTTATTGAGCTTCCATACTGAGTTGCTTGCACAAAGCTTGCATGGAGATTGGATTATATCAAGTCTTTATTGAGCATTTATTCTGATTTATTTATTGGGCAGTTATACGACAATGAGTGTTTGTCCTGATTTGCTTGTGGGGTTTTCCCATTAGTCATTCATTCATTCCACACTTTACAATGCATTTCCCTGTCATTTTCCAAATGCAAGAAGACTGTGCTTTTCTTTTCTTTTTAATAAAAAGTAGATTCATTGCACTACAGTGGTACCTCGGGTTAAGAACTTAATTCGTTCTGGAGGTCTGTTCTTAACCTAAAACTGTTCTTAACCTGAAGCACCACTTTAGCTAATGGGGCCTCCTGCTGCCACTGCACTGCCATTGCACGATTTCTGTTCTCATCCTGAAGCAAAGTTCTTAACCCGAGGTAATATTTCTGGGTTAGCGGAGTCTGTAACCTGAAGCGTATGTAACCTGAAGAGTATGTAACCCGAGGTACCACTGTACAGTAACAGAGTGCTTCAATCCACCTTAAATGTCAATACCCAAAAGTTCTACTATGCAACTGGATCACTCTTACAAAATCCTGGAAGCAGTTCCCATATGAAGGCTCTCAGTGCTGGAACTTCTGTAAGGCAGGTGAAAATAACCATACACTGATAGCAGAGACAGAGTCTCCCACATCATGAATAGGAATTCAGTAATACTGAGCTCCCAGACATTATTTGGGGAGCATCCATGCCCCTCTTGGAGTATAGACAGACAGGAAAGGTTGCCTGCATAAGCCTTCTCCTGAAAGATTTTATTTTATTTGTTGAAGGACAAGAATATCTATTTTGCAAGCTCGTTTGCCCCTTCTCTATACTGTGATTCACTTGCAATGTTCTCCCCCCTTTTCTTACCATTTCTGACATATCTAATATTCTTTTTAATCTTCTTGCACCCACACTGATTGACATTTTTGGGTAACAGCCCTTCTCACTGTCATGCCATTGAAGCAGGGCTGAAGCAATGCAGTCTTGAAGGCAATGAAGAGAGATATAAAATATGCATACAGAACTGTCTATATCATTGTGTAGTTATGTCTACCTTTCCATAGACACACAGAAAAATTCTTCTAGTATCCTCCTGTGGAGTGTGTTAAGGCTTTAGAGCTTAGGCCAACCAATAAAGGCCAACCGCAAACACAGACTTCATCACCACTGTTAAATGTTATTGATTCCTACTTGTTAAAATCATGGTCTAAAAACCATTCAGTGGCGCTCCAAGCCATTATCATGAAGTTGATGGATTTGATGGCACCCCCAAATGCCACATCATTTGAAGGAAATACAATTAACAAGGATTTGGGATCTTCAGCCGCCAAACATCACCATTATTACCAATTGGGAAAACTAAAGGCTTGGAATGATAATTGTGGAGACATGAGAGTCCAGCTGAAATAAAGATTCATAAATAGCAAATCCCACACACTAGTATTCTCAAAACTGAACTGGGACAGATCTTCACTACAAAGTGAATTGGTTTTGCATCACTTTAGCTGTCAGGGTATTTCCAAAGGAATCTTGGAAATTTCTTTTAGAATCATAGAATTGTAGAGTTGGAAGGGAGCATGAGGGTCATCTAGTCCAACCCCCTGCAAAGATGGAATCTTTTGCCCAACATGAGGCTCAAATCCATGACCCTGAGATTAAGAGCAGAATGCTCCACTGCTATCTCTGCTGCTTAGAGATCCTTAGCTTTGGTCACACAGAACTGCAGCTGCTAAGAGTCCCTGAAAAAGGATACAGAACTATTAAACCAGATTTAGCCTGCAGTGCAGAGATCTGCCACTTTCTTCAGCTCAGCTTGTAGGATGCAGTGACCATGTTAAAAGACATTTCATTCAGTTCAGTCAGAAAGAAGATGTTTCTAGTTTGACGAATATACATATGGGCAAGGTGGTGGACACCCAAACATTACTCGACTGGAACGTCTGTCATATGTGACCATTGGCCATTCTAACATAAGGACATAAGATGAGCCTGCTAGATCAGGCCAATGGTCCGTCTAGTCCAGCCTCCTGCTATCACAGTAGCCAACCCGATGACTGCAGGAATCCCACTAGTAGGACCCAAGCACAAGAGCACTCCCCTCTCCTGTAGTTTTAAGCAACTGGAATTCAGAAAGATACTGCCTTCATCCATGGAGGCAGAGCGTAGCCATTATGGCTGGTAGGCAATATAGCCTTATCCTCTATGAATTTGTCTAATCCTCTTTTAAAGTTATGCTAGCTAGGGCTGATGGAAACAAGTCTCACAGTTTTTGGAAGGCCGCAGGTTTCCCATCTGTAATATGAGATCACTTTTGCAGACTGAATCCAAGATGCAACCCTATACTCAGCCAGAATATTGGTCCATCTAACTCTGCACTTTCTGGAGACCAGTAGCTCACAAACTTCTCAAGTGGACCTCCCCCTAGTATCTGATATCTTATTAGCTGGAGATGCTAAAGATTGAACTAGATTTTTCCGCATGTAAATCATTTGTTCTAAAATGGAACTTTGGTTCCAATGGGACCATTGAGGGCTCATTGGGACCATAGACGTGACCAACAAGGTAGAAGGGAAGCAGAAGGTTATGGGGGGGAACCACATGATGAAGCTCAGGCCTTTGGAGTCCTCTTTGCTTCACCTCCTTCAGTTTTAAATGTCCAGTCTCCCTTTCCAATGTCCTATATTATCAGGGAACACAAAAGGTAGGTGAAGACCCTCTTTGCATAATAAGTACATAAATCAAACTTATGAAAGGTCATCTTTTTCTGACTGCAGGGACTGTACGTCAAAGGCTAGACAAAGAATTCAATCACAGCTGCAATGGGTTGGGATGGCATGCCTAAAGAACCATGTTTAATAGTCATATCCATGCACGGTCCAGCAAAACAGTATAAGGTGCTTGTGGGGGCACCCTTTAGGGTCCCATCTGCTTCCTGCTGAAGCCAACAAAAATATACACAGTGAATTTTAAGCCAGTGTCTGGATGGGACTCAGAAGGCACATGGTTGGATGGGATCAAAAAGTCACATGTCACAGCTACACCAGAGTTGGACCCATTTACTTAATTTAACAAAGCCTTTCTACAGCCACACAGCTTTGCCCTACCTTTCATTCATTAAAGCCTGGCACCATTATCTGACTGCCTCTTGACCATTATTCTTTTGTGAAGAATTGAACTCTGCTTCAAAAATTAATGGTATAATGAATTGAAATCATACTGCAATCTTATGCTTCCTTACTAGGTAGTCAACCCCACTGAAATGAAACTAAAGCTGGACCTCAGGGCTGAAGCCCAAAGCTCCAAAGCTGAGGTAGCTCCACACTGACCACTCAGAAAGCAGTGGGTGGTGGAGGAAAAGGCAAACAGGCCCAGCATCAGTGCCTGGGCTGGCATGGACATTCCAGGGCCCAACGAGACTCATTCTGGTCACCACCACATCCCTTCTTTCTTATTTCAAAAAAAAAAAAAATTAAAGTCAGAAGATGGCTGGCTGTGCACATATGTGGCTACAGAGACTCACTGTATCATTCTGACTTTAGAATATACTTGATTCTTTTCTGTCACAAAAAAAATGTGCTTATAACAAGGTTAATGCATTTCTGTTTAGCATCCAGGGCAGCAGAAGCAACCTACATTTCATTCTTGTAGATATATATATATATATATATATATATATATATATATATATATGGTTTGGCTAACCGCTTCAAGTTTCTTTGTTGCTCAGGTATACGGAAGCATGCAATGGTAGGGTGGACAAATAAAATAAATTTTGTGTGCTTCACAAACTGATGTAATACACAAGGACATCTAAAGCCTCGCTCCAGCATGCTGCCTGTCCGGGTCTAAAATCACCAAGCTGCATCACTGTTCACACTGCTCCTGCTGCTGCTGCTGCTGCTACTACTGCTAGTAGTGCTAGTAGTAGCAGATATATGTGCTTCCCTGTAGCCTAAACCTATTGCTGCTTGTCCTTTTCACTGGATGTGCTAACCAATTGCTCCCCTTGTTTCTTTGCCCTCTGCTTAATTACACCAAAATATTCCCACCATCACCACCTGTCAATTCGAAGTAGCAGTTCCTTCAAACTTTCATTCTGTACTTCATTTTCAAGACTATTTTCAAAAACCTTCTCACCCCATCTCCTTTGAGGTGGTGTAATCCCACAAAGGACTCCACCTAGGCTGCACATGGACTCATAAATACGCACTCATGCACCTCACACGATTTCTCATTACTCAGTGAAGGAGAACTTCCCATGTAGGAAGTGAAATGAGTCCATTGAAAAGCGTGATGTTTGACACCATGTGACGCGTTCGTTCCTGACTGTCTGTGGTACGGGATTTGTGATGTCTTATTCACACATTGCCAGTCATCCCTTGAGGTGGCAGTCATCAAGTGATGACTGTGCATATGCAAACCTGCCCTGTGTTTGCCACTGAACAGGTGCAGCGTCCAGTGGTATTTCCCCTCCCCACCTTCTCCCAAAGCTGTCACTTTGGTTCAACAAGTGCCTGAAAATTGCTCACCAACCATCGCTCCCTGGCATTGGTGTGCATATATATCTTAGCAGTACAGACCAGAAAAACCACCTGTGCTATTAATTTCTGTAGGATGCTGCCTCCATGCGACCCATAGTTACAAGGCAGGTCTTCCTCTGTGTCATCCATTTAAGCAGAATATCCATCCTCTGAAGTGTGTGCATTTCCTCCCAGCCCCCAGAGATCACACACGGGTTGTGTATCTCTGTTGTGTATTATTCAAGCAAGCAAGTCACGCACAGGGAAATGGGAGGGCAAAAGAGATAGGAGAATGTTTATCAATTAGGGTTTTTCCCCCCCTATCAGCCCAACACACCTACATTCACGCATACACACATCAACCCACCCACCCCTTCTAAATAAATGGTCCTTCGATCTCCCTACTGAACCATTTCTCGGAAGAAGAAGAAATTGGGCAAAGGATGGTGGAGGAGCAGATTGCGTCAACGGCCACAAACCCGGACAAGCTTTCTGTAATTAGAAGGTGCATTAAAATTCCAGGCATGTTCCCTCCCCAGCCTAGGCTGGAGCGGGGAGGGAGGGGGATGAGGTAAATCCCTTACCCCCCAGCATCAGCAGCCCTAGGCAACCCTGAATGATCCTGGTCCTTCCTCCCCTTCACCCCTCCCTCCATGCAAATGGGGACTGAACCAGCTGCGAATCAAGACAATCAAGTGTTTCATAAAAAAGACCCAGCTCAATTTCGGGGGTGGGGAGAGGAGAGGAGAGGAGAAGAGAAGAGGGGGGAAAGCAAGCTCCTTTTCAACCGAAAAGAACAAGCCAAACTGTCCAGTGGGAATGGAAGACTCTAAACTGAAGATTCCTCAAACTCCCAAGGAGCCTCATCTCTCTCTCTCTCTCTCTCTCTCTCTCTCTCTCAGTGGGGGAGATGCATGCATTCCTTGCAAGAAGGATTTCCAAAGAATAGATACACTATCTGCCTCTAGCCATGCAATGGTTGTATCAGGATCCCCCAATTTGAAAGCATGCCTCTCTCCAAAGTACCGATTCATCCATTCTAGTCTAATTTATGGGATGCCATTCTCCCTTCTCACGCCTAGCCCTTCTGCTATATCTCCCAAAAGCTTACCCCAAGAACCTTCTGCACCCCACCTCCATTCATTAAATCAAAATGAGGAGGGGGAAAGGCTAAATCTTTGCACTCCATGACAGATCTTGCCCACAAAGATGCTTTATGGTTTTGTTTTGTTTTTTAAATAATGAATAATAAAGCTGAGTCCTTCAAAACGCCAAGCTATAGTCATGGTTGGCTAAAGTCCTTCTGTCTTCCTTATCAATCTCTCTCTCAACTTTCCTTATGAAATGGGTCTTTATCGGCATTAAGGAAAAGAACCTCATTCAAGGCAAATGGGTACACATCTGTCTGTATGCTTCTCAGCCAAAATCTGTTTGTTTGTCTAGAAGGAAACCACATTTTTAAAAAAGAAGAAGAAGAAGGGAAAAAAGCAAGAACATCAAGTAATCTCCTTCACTCTGTATATTTGTCGCTCCCCCCCCCCTTTTCCTAAAAAATAGTCTCAAGGCAAAAGGAAAAAAAGAGGGGGAGAGGAATCCTCCAGCGGTAATTCTGTCGGAATATCCACTCGTTTAAGAGGCTGTAGGACCCAACTCACGTCTCTGATTGAGCATACTGCAAGAATATTTATTGGGCACCAGTTTCAGTCACTGCATTGAACGCCAGCCTTGGCAAGCAAATTGCATTTCCTATCGCAGATGAGGGAGCCTGGTATATATATATATATATATATATATATATATATATATATATATATAAAACACCCCAACCCCCTCCTCCCTCCCCTCCTCCCTCACCTCGCTTTCTCCAGAGATCATTTATTTTGCAAAGCAGCAACATCAACCCCCAGCAAGAAAGCCACATTCATAAGACTAACCATCAGTGTAATCATGGGGAAACCTTGAGAAAGGACAAAGCTATAACCACACACACACAACACACACACACACACACCTCCTTCTTGGCAAAAACACAGTTCTCTCTCCTCAAACCCCCCACCGACGATTATTTATATATTTCAATACCCCCTCTCTTCCCTTCACTGGGCGATCGATGGTGGTGATTGGCAAAAAGGGGGCTCCTTTCCTCCCCCCCTTTTTTTTTGCCCCGCGCCCCTTACCTTTCACACAGGAGAGCATCCAGAAAAAGACGAGGTTCCCCAAGGTAAATCCACTTTTAATCCCCATGATCTTGCCCCAGATGCACAAGTCCGGGCGGCTGCATCTCCTACATCCCCTTCGCCCCAGATCTGCGGCGGCGGCGGCTTGGCTCGGCCAGGTGGCCCCTTTGCAGCAGCAGCAGCAGACCCTTTGCATGTTCTTCTTCGGCGAGGAGCGGAGCGAGCTTCCTCCCCGGATCCGGAGCTGCCTGCCCGCTCGCCTTCGTCGCGCCCCCCTCCCTCCTTCTCTCCTTCCTCTTCTTCCTCCTCCTCCTCCTCCTCCCCTGCCTCGGTCCAAGGCGCAGTGGCGGAGTTTGCGCGGAGCTGTGTGAGGTGTGTGTGTGTGTATTGATGGTGCGCGGTCACAGCTCCGAGTGAACAGTGTTTCTGGGATACCACAGCAACCTTGACGAGGAGGACTCAACCATCTCTCCGACGGGGGCAGCGAGGCTCTCGGCGCAGGCGAGCTCGAGGGAAGGGGGCCTCCGCTCCTCGCCTGCCGCCAGCTCAGCTATGCTAGGCAGCCCGGGGCTGCCTGGAGCGCCTGGCCAACACTAGCCGCCCCCTTCTGCTGATAAAAAATAAAATAGCAATACAATATATATTATAAAAATCTCAGGAGCTGCGGCGCGCTTCGAAATCGACCAGGCGCGCCTCGAAATTGACCAGACGCGCGGGCTTTAGCCTCCAAACTCTCCACAGCCGCTCGGTGGCTATTGAGGCTCCGTTTCGTCTTTCCTCTCCTCCTCTCTCTCTCTCTCTCTCTCCCCGCTCTTTCAGATGATTTTTTTTTTTTAAAGGGAGAATGCTTGTTGATGTTTTTTGTTGTTTTGGCTTAGGGAAAAAAGCTGGTCGTCAGAAAGAATCATCTGGTTGTTGCTTTTCTATATATATATAAACCAAACCAAACCAAACCAAACCAAACCACAATAGTCCCGAGGAAACAAACAAGCAGGAGCTTAATTCAGCTGCTTCTCCATCTCTCTTTCTCTTTCTCTCTTTTTCGACAGCGAAGAGCAAGCAGGCGCCGGGGCTTTGCAGAAGGATGCCAGCCTCGCAAAGCGTTCGAGCCTGGTGGAAGCGCACGACGCGTAACTGCGCGAACGGCACGCGCGCATTCACACGCGCGCGCACACGTGCACACGAGCGGAAGAGCCAGCTCCTGTAGACACCTTTTCTTTCGCCCCACCCCCATTCACAAGCCCATATGTTGGTTGCTTTTGGAGTTTGCAGGTTCCTCCGGGAGACGTCGGGCATGGGGTTTTAAGAAACTGAGCGCAAAGAAGCCTCGCGGCGCGCAAACGGGCGCGCGGGACGAAGCGGCTCAGCGTGAATTACGCAGCGCGCAAACACACAAATAAAGCCTCGCGCCTCTTGGCTGCCCTTTCCCCACAAGGCTGCTTTTGCTTTCGGCTCCCTTATCTCCCCACACACCCGCATTTGCCCCTTTATTTCCACGCCCCCTTTCTCCACCTTCCAGAAAACTAGGTCCCAAGATCCGAGGAGCGGTAGTCTTAATTTTGCAAGTGGCCAACAAAATATGTAAATAGAGGGAAAGGAGAGAGAAGAGAGAGATTGTGGAAAGGATGGCGGGGCGGGGGGGGGGACGGGCGGTTGGGGGGGCGGACTCGCAAAATGCAAAGCATCAGTCAAATTCGGCTCGCAAGGGTTAAGGATAGGCAGAGAAAGAGCACTTCTGCCATCTACCGGCTGACGAAGAACCACCGGCTTCTTTCTAGCATTTGTATGGCCGGGGATGCCTCTCTGGGCGGGTGCGAGTGGCGGGGGGGGGGGGGACGGGACGTGTGTTCACGCTACAGAGAAAGCAACATTTTATTTTATTGTTTATTTTTTGCTGCGGTTATTTAACAATGATCAAGGTCTCTTTTGCATGCAAGCTGTCTCTCAGAGAGCACAATGAGTGAAAAGTGATTGCGGGAAGCCGATGTGTCCCGTGGTGGAAAATAAAAATAAAAACACACGTTCATGGCTCATGCGTCCTCCTTGACTTGCGCGACGAGCGATGAAATGGATCGTGAACAAGATAAAAGGCAACTGTGTGTACCTGAAAGAGAGCACAATGCTGTCTTCAGGGTTTGCTGACTGTTGTGCTTATTCGGCAGTCACTGTTGTGCTTGGGCACAGAATGTAGGTCTACCTTGGTGCGTGAGATTTTGTATAGTATGTGAGAGGGAAACGTTCAGTAACAATCTGACAGCTGGTACCCACTGGACCTGTTGGGGCTACTGGAAGATCTGGAGTGCCAACTTAAATAAAACGGGGAAGCCCTGCCCACATAATCAATCACATAACACGACACACACCATTTGAATGGCAATGCCCATCAACTTTGGGGGGCCCAGCCCCCTCGAATATTTCTATGGGAGAGGCCAAAGGTAATGTAAGGTAAAGGTAAAAGACCCCTGGACGGTTAAGTCCAATCAAAGGTGACTATAGAGTTGCGGTGCTCATCTTGCTTTCAGGAGGAGGGAGCCAGTGTTTGTTCACAGACAGCTTTCTGGGTCATGTGGGCAGCATGACTAAATTACTTCTGTGGCAATGGAACACTGTGACAGAAACCAGAGAGCATGGACATGCTGTTTACCTTCCCGCCACAGTGGTACCTATTTATCTACTTGCACTTGTCCTAAACTCTTGATTAATCCTCTGCATCTGGGTTGATGAGATGATTCTGGCCTTTTATTATATGTTATCAGGGCTTATAGAAGATTTTACACACACACAGTATATACATTATACATGAACAACTTTTGTAGCAGTAGCATTTTGGAGCTGACTGATTTATGTAGTTTATTTGGTGTCAGAAAGCTACTGTATTTATTTAATTGGTCAAAACTTGTATTTTTATTCTTTTTATTGTGTGGCCTTATGAAAGAAGGGTGCATATAAATTTATCAAGAGTTTGTCATTTGATTGCAAGACATTAATAAAATAAACTAAATATTTTTTCTTTCATTCTATTTGTCTGTCGGTGTAGCCTTGAGTATATGCATCACGTGACATTTGAACATTTCTCATATTCTTGCTTTTCTCCAGCAATCTTTGCTTATGAGATTTTGGGTGCAAATTCTGGCACGAAGCATCTTTCTACAACACTTGGCAGATGCATTTGTTGTCATTTTGCTTTTGGCATGACCAAAAAGCCTATTGATCCCCTGGGTACAGGTCAAGGATACAAATGACTTGGCAAGGGCCATTAAGTCAATCACCATGATTAAATACTCTCCAGAGTTCTAAATAAAGGTTGAGATGACAAATGGACAGCTACTTAAAAACCCAACTTGTCAGGGTCTTGATTACTAAGGATAGCAATAGAAAATGAAGATGTGTGACAATGAGCTCTCTTGATGACTGTGCTGTTTCAAGCCTTAGACTTCACAAGTCTCCCCATCAGGCCAGGAGTGGGTTGGGCCAGCTCATCTGCTCATCAGGTGACTCATGAGGCATGCACTCATCTCTTTGCTGGTAGACATCAAGAAGGACTGGGAATGGTGTTTCAAGGCAAAAAGGTCCAACATGATAAGTTATGATTCTGATCATTTAAGCGTCTCCATCTATGTGCAGGAACCAAGCTCGATGTCAGAATACAGGCAAGTGATAGTGCTATCTCTCAAAACCAGCAGGAAGCTCTGACTGAGGGCCAAATGTGTGTGTTCATTGTACAGAATATGTCATAGTGTGTATATGGTGCAATTTTGATTCACCAACCTCCGCTGAGCCCAGGAGATACTATGTTATCTGCTAGGATTATACTGCAGCTCTTCTGGAGCCAGATGTTGCTAAGACTTTTCTTCAAAGTCTTATTTGTATGACATTTTAGAAGCTCTTGTGACAAAAGTTCTCAGGTCCTAAACATTATATTCAAAGATGGAATTTCCTCAGAAGCTAGACAATATTTTGAGATATAGCATTGTGTTAGTCTGCAAAAACTTGGGTGTTGTTCTCCGTGCCTATTCCAGCTTCCTTTCCATTTGTTTGCCACCTCCCCCATTCTAGCTAGTACTCAGATTGTCTTGGAAAGTTGCTTCAGTTGTCAAAGGGCTTGCCTTTGTGATTCAAGGACCCGCCACCCGCTTGAGGATAAGAAAGACACATGGACACGGTATATAAGGTTAATGGGCTAAAAAAGGCCGCAACTTTATTGATTACAGCATGTGAGAGGTATTGGCTTAGGCACTGGATAAACCACAGCACGTGACTCCACCCCCTCAAGGAGGGGTGAGTCTATCAAGGGTTAACCACCAGTGGGAGGAGCCTGTTGATGCAAATACAACTGAAAGCTCCCCCTGATGTCACCAGGGGTCATGCTATGGCCCTAGCCACTAGCAAGGGTGTCGGACAGGATTCACGATCGCCGGATTCCTTTACCGGAATATCCATAAAGAGGAGGGGTAGGCGATGGCCACACCCTGCCCTCCAATACACAAACACATTCCAATGCCTAACCGCCAATACCCAAAAGTTGTGACGATTTGCTACGAGGTAGGCGAAAAACCAAGTGGCCGGTGCCAATTTGCCAGTTGGATAAAAATTCCTACCAGGCCCCTTGGCCAACCAAGGTGACCAACCACAGGTCTATAGCAATGTCAAGAACCAAGCAATGAACTAGTGGGAGGGTGGGTGGGTGATCTGACAAAAGGCAGCAGCACAACGGATGGGAAGCGCTGCCGCGGCCGTGTTTGAGCAGCAAAACCCCGCCCCCAAGCCTCCACCTGGTTGGCTGGCTACCTGGGGGCATGGCGCAGCAGTCGGGATGGCTGGGCAGGGGCCAAAACGCCCCCTGCCAACGCAGGAAATGGCTCCTGCTCACAATTCCTCCCCTCTGCAAGGAGGAGAGGCTTTCTCCAAAGGAACAGAAAAGACTCTTTATGTATGTGACAATAGCAGCACAGATGCTACTAGCCAAGAGATGGAAAGAAGAGTCCCTACCAGAGAGGAATGGCAAGCTAAGCTGTTAGACTATTATGAAATGGCAAAACTGACTGGAAAACTTCTTGACCAAGAAGACAAGAAATTCAAGAAGGAATGGGAAAAGTATATGATTTATTTAGGAGACCACCGCAAGCAAATAAAAACATTAGCAGGATTTTAATCTCACTTATAATGTAACAAATACTATGGACAATATGGATAGACATAAAATATAGATTACAAAATAATACGCAGTTTAAAATGTTGACAACATGACCCCTGGAGGGGATGAGAGGAAGTCCCGAGATTCAGAGTAATCTCTCTACATGGATGTGTATTTGGTATGCTTATTAATTTATATTTCTAAAATCAAATAAAAATGATTTGTGAAAAAAGAGAGCTTGCCTTTTTATCATAAAAGCTTTAGAGCAAAGATCCTGGAAGTCCCTTCTCCTCCAGCAAGAAAATTCATACACATTCCTCAATATTGCATCAAGCCATGTCAAAGGCCTAATTACACCAAGAAATGTTAATAATGTCCGGCAGACTCTTCTATGTGGGGAGGAGTGGTGGAAAAAAGAGCATGGATATTCAGGAAAGACTGGGGTGGGGAAAATCTCTCTCTCTCTCTCTCTCTTTCACACACACACACACACACCACACACTGTTGCCCTAGGGATCGTGGGTGGGTGGGGGTCAATTTCTCCCTAGGAGAGAGAAAGTCATCTTATCATTGACTTGCATATTTTAACAGAACTAAAGGGACACTTCCAAATCTGATCTGAATCTGAGATTTTCACAATGTTTTGCCAGGTTTGATCTGCATCCACCAATGTCTAATCGTTTTCTAAACTCCAAGTCAGCATCTATGGAACTAACATAGAAACACCTTAATGGGAACAGAAGGTTTTTAGATAATGCCACTGGAACACGCAACATGATGTTTTCCTGTTCAGGTTTCATCTTGTGAGCCTGATGGCAGGGCCTTTCTCTTTCATTCTCTTTTAACTGATGTACACCTCATGGGGAAGTGTGACAAGTGGAGTAAAAGTACAGGAACTAAATAAAATAAATAAAATAAATAAGCATACCTACATGCAAGTTATTTCATATCAAGTGATTAGTGTGGCCTCTTCCGAGTAAATGTGTTTATGATTGAGATGTAAATTTGCTCTGTGGTGCTTGCTAGCAAATTGGAAGGTGGTTGTTTAGAAGATTTTTTTGTTTGGAAGTGTGTGTGTGTGTGTGTGTGTGTGTGTGTGTTTGACTGTTGGATCACAATCTACTTCTGCTTGTCCACCAGAGAACTGCTGAATCCATTTATTCTTGGCAACCAACATCTGACCTTTCTGATTGATTCACTATTAATACTTCCCATTATCATAATTACCCATGTCTTTGTCACCTTCCTATTGGAATATTATGATGAACGCTATGCCACACCATCTGTGGAAAGTTACTTGCAGATATTCAAAAAACTATTAAAGATGTACTTGGTACTCTGAAGCTTGGTTATCCAAATAGAGTTTCATTGTCTGTCCTGGGTTTAGATCACAGTAGATGCATTTTCTCAGTGTCTGAAACCTAGTGGCAAACAGGGACAGGGGTTAAACTTGAGCATGGGCAAATAAAACTTATTTGGGAGTTGATGCAGGGGTTACCAGGAAGGAAAGAGCTTAGAACAGTATCCCCCAACCTGGTGCCCTCCAATAAAACTTTGTTTACTATTGTCCATTCCAGCTGGGCATGATGGGAGTTGTATTCTAGAATGTGGCAGGTAGACAGGTGACTAGGAGCGGCCGCCGGGACCATATACTAACACCGGTCCTGAAAGACCTACATTGGCACCCAGTACATTTCCAAGCACAATTCAAAGTATTGGTGATGACCTTTAAAGCCCTAAATGGCCTTGGCTCTTTATACCTGAAGGAGCATCTCCACCCCCAACATTCAGTCTAGACGCTGAGGTCTAGCACTGAGGGCCTTCTGGAAGTTCCCTCACTGCAAGAAGCGAAGTTACAGGAACCAGGCAGAGGGCCTTCTCAGTAGTGGTGCCCACCCTATTGAACACCTTCCCATCAGATGTCAAGGAGATAAGTAACTCTACAACTTTTAGAAGACATCTGAAGGCAGTCCTGTATAGGGAAGTTTTTAATGTTTAATGTTTCATCACGATTTTGCATCTGCTGGAAACCTCCCAGAGTGGCTGGGGCAATTTAGTCAGATGGGTTTGGGAGGACTTTTCCTGCTGAAGGTTCTAACAGGCTCCTGGCATGACCAGCCAAACAGATCTTCAATGGATGGGCATCCCTGCCTCAGAAGATGCTTAGCTCTCACCAGCTGCAGCAAATAGCAGTGTGCAATTTAGGTCAGTGGCCGGACACAGTGTAAGCAGCTTCATGTGTTTGTATTGGGGAAAGCAAAGAGGTAGAAAAGGCAGCATTTTAAACATCCGTAAGCAAGGGAATAAAAGAAACCTTGAGTGTGTTTGGTTGGTTGGTTGTTTCAGGCCTTGTACACAGCTATTTCACTGTGCTGAGCACCTGCATTTCAATGGTGTTTTGCTGCACCGGTACAACAGCAAATTACAACAACCCAAGGGCTCTTTCATCTGCTCAGTCTTGGGCACTTCTCTTGTGCCTTGAGAAAATGAAGTAAGGAAATAAATACCGTATTTTTTGCACCACAGCACTCACTTTTTTCCTCCTAGAAAGTAAGGGGAAATGGCTGTGTGTGTTATGGAGGGAATGCCTACGGGTGGCATGCCTACAGATTTTCCTCCTCTAAAAGCTACGTGCGTGTTATGGTTGGGTGCGTGTTATAGAGCGAAAAATACGGTAGTTGATTGCTCTATAGGGGTACAAAATACCCATGAGAAATTAAACTTTTTTTAAAAAAAAAAGTCATTTGGTATCTTTGTAAAGACCTTTCACACACTTTCAGAAGATAAGGTGTGTACCTCAAATGTCAACTGTGGATATGGCAAACAGCAGTTCCCTGGAAGCACACCTGTCAACGGTGCAAACTTGACAAATGCAAATTTGCTGTTGGGCAATAAACAACTTCTGTTTCCAGTTAATGACATTAGGAGCTTCTCTCAGAGGGCCAGAAAGGCAGGGTAGGGACATTGGCTTTTTTTCAGTGTCTCAAAATCCCATTGTGCATTGATATCCCAAAATTTGTTATTTGTTGTTTAGTCATGTCTGACTCTTCATGACCCCATGGACCAGAGCATGCCAGACATCCCTGTCCTCCACCGCGTCCCGTAGCTTGGTCAAACTCATGCTGGTAGCCTCGAGAACACCATCCAACCATCTCGTCCTCTGTCATTCCCTTCTCCTTGTGCCCTCCATCTTTCCCAACATCAGGGTCTTTTCCAGGGAGTTTTCTTTTCTCATGAGGTGGCCAAAGTATTGGAGTCTCAGCTTCACAATCAGTCTTTCCAGTGAGCACTCAGGGCTGATTTCCTTAAGAATGGATACGTTTGATCTTCTTGCAGTCCATGGGACTCTCAAGAGTCTCCTCCAGCACCATAATTCAAAAGCATCAATTCTTCCGAGATCAGCCTTCTTTATGGACCAGCTCTCACTTCCATACATCACTACTGGGAAAACCATAACTTTAACCATATGGACCTTTGTTGGCAAGGTGATGTCTCTGCTTTTATAGACTTTTAAAAATAAAAAGAATCATTTTTATTTGCAGGTACATGTTCTAGTTTACCTGTTGTAGAAGTTTAGCTGTTAAATTACAGGTCTTTTGTGAAACCTTGAAGCCAACCCATCAGGCTATTGTGCATTTCCTTCTACTACCTTTGTTTAAGTTCTCTTAGCAATATATATTCAGATTGGCAATCTCTCAAGGGAAGGGATGCAAATCTCGAGCTTAGGGGTCTTAAGCACATACTCCCTTCTTCATCCTGCTTGCATCCATCTTGGATAGTTTTGCCCAACTAGAATGTGACCTTGAACTCTGGTAACGATTCTTGCTTGTCTGGATATATGACAGAGAGGAGTGTGGGTGGGTGGGTGTCGAAGCCAGCCTAGATATAAATTCACATTTCTTGGTTTGTCCACTTCTGCCTTTGGCCCTGCTTTCCAGTGCTATGTGGCCCCTGGAAAGTTGCCCAGAAGGGAATGTAGCCTCAGAATGAAAAAGATTCACCAGCTCCAGGGGAGTTCACACAATCCCCTCAACATGTTGAAAGAACAGGTAGAGAAGGTCGCACCACACATCACACTCCTCCAGGGCCAAGGTACCTCTGTATGATGTGAATAAACAAACTTTGCTAACATGCACTTTTAATAGAGTGGCACAGGGAGAGAAAAAAACACCATGCCATATGAGATCAGCTGAAGTTCCTGCTTGCCAATTGCCTCCTGAGGTCTGAGATACTCTGATACCCAGTCCTTTTGCAGATTGCTGGGGTAAGAGATGGAAGCAAGCCGGTGTTGCCATCTGCTTTCATTCTTCTCAATGCTTTTCCCAATTTTGGTCTGGGTCTTTCATAATTCATTAATGGAAGGTGAAGGAGGCGTAGGGACTCTCGCTGTTATCCAACAGTATGCCTTAATAGCTTTCTTTTCTTGGAACTCAGCAGTACATTGTTTCTCAGAGAGTGCTTTGAATGATGGGCAAATTAGAGACATAATGAATCATTTTCTAAGTACGTGTTTTTATAATTTTTATATATTTTGCTTCACGCTTATCATGTAAGCATTTGAGAAAACAAGGGTTGCAAAAGGATGTGGTTGAAATTGAGTTACCACACACATATAATGTTTTTTTAAACAGCATCTTGAGCTTGTTTGGAGGTTCTAGCAGGGGAGCGCAGCTATCGTATACCCTTGACCGAAGAACGGTACACTCCTTCTATCTGGGATGGTCGTCCTCTTCCACCGAGCGCGCAGCTTCGGGAGGGACGCACATGGAGCGGTGAGGGAGGAAGGGGACACCCGCCTAGCCAGCCAGATCAGCCGAATCAACCCTGGCGATCAATGGGGTGACAGATGTCGCAGCCAGATCGCCCTCACATCCTAGACAGCATCTTGAATTATTTAAATGTTCATGTTTATTTGGCTTAGAAACGGGAGTCCCAAGGAATGAATGGAACTCCCATCAGTTATGTGCTTTGAGATTTGAGCCCTGTTGACATGTTACCCATGTGTAGGGCGTAAGCATGTAAAATGTGGGGGATTGGGGTTGCACTTTTAGGCTCACCCCTAAAGGCACATCTTCTTTCAACAACTGCATTTTGTGCATGGTTGCCAGTTAAAAAAGGAGACAGGAGTTTCCTGTTGCTGTTCTTTTCCTTTGAGAGACCGGCAAAGTTCTTAACTAACTTCCCAGCTAGTTTGTCCTCTAAGCCTTCCATGACAAACACCAACTCCTAGAGAAATTGCATATAAAGTGAGGATGCTCTCAGCCCCAAAGTCTGCACTGAAAGACACCCACCTCAACTTCAAGGAGGAAAGAGAAAGTGATTTGTAGAGGCTAACTTGAAGCTATACAAACACCACAGATAACCAGTTAGAATACCAAATGACAACCAGGGTGATGGGTTCAAATCATCATATGTCCTTGGGGAAACTTCTATATGTCACTTCACATAACCAGCCTTGCAGAGCTGTTGTGATAGATAAATCAAGTTGATCTATGTATATACCCTACTGCCCTGTAATTCAGTATATACTATATTTGGTCAATAAGACCCTCTTCTTTCTATCAATATTTTCCTTTTTTCTGGCTGTTTTCCTTCTGTCACATTTCCCTCTATGTATATACACACACACATGCACAAAATGTAAAAAGCCCTCTTTTTAACAACAGTCAGATGTACTTCTGGTTTGAGCCTGGTTTCTGTCACTGTAGATTTTTGTAACCATTATAAGAATGAAATGAAAACAGGCTACAATCTTGAGTCCCATTGTTGAATGGTGAGGTATCCAGATCTCTGTTTCTCTGCCTTTTTAAAGAAGATGATCCCACTCAAGAGAAAATAGTCTCTGTTGTGACATCCAAATGGCCTCTGGCAAAAACGATGTCAGAGAAACAATAAAGTGGCATGAAAACTTATTTTCTCCCCTAAATGATGAATCAGTTTATATTCAAATGGAATTAATCACGAAAATATGGGAAACGAAAGCAGCTACAAGGATGCTTGCAGCCCAGAACGGCAGAGTGCCAGTTCAAATACATCTGACAATCCACTTCAATTTTGCTGGTATAACCCTAGGATTCTCAGCTGGTTTTATACATTATCTCCAGTGTTGGAAAGTAGCTAGCCTATACGCCACTGCAGTTACACTGATTTACAATGTCCTACAATAGTAATGATGGGACATGGAGAAGGAGACAGTCTTTAAGGTATGCAACTGGAAAGTTTAGTAAGTTTTTGTATGGGATGAAAGCAAGCTTCCACCATGACATAGAGAAAAGTCATGCTTCAAGGCATGGATTTAATACAAGGGCGTTTCCAAAGGAGAATGTTATTATATTTGAAGGCAAGGATGCCTTGCATCTATGGGTGTATAAAGTTGCTAGCCACCATCTGACATAAGAGTGATAGATTGAGTGGGCTGCCAGTCAAATATAATGATCCCTGAGCATTTTGATGAATGAAATCTGAGTCACATAGCCAGAGCAGATGCTGTTTTGTAATTTAAATGGGTAAATGAAAGCTACTTAAAAACAAGTCATCGTATGGTTACAATGGGATTGAGATGGGGAAAACAAAATACCTAATTTATAGAGGAGCTAGTGTTTAAACATCTAGGGCTCTGTCATCACACGAGTGTAAGTGTTTTAACACAGTTATTCAAGGTATTGCAAGGACTTCCATGTATTCCAACGAGGATGTTAAATAGGTCTGGCTGGGACTATTTGTTCGTGTATGTGATAGAGACAAAATATTGTTTTGCTTGCCTGGTTTCTTGAACTGATGAGGAGCAACAATGGTTGATAGGGCAGGACGGCAGTGCTTATCTGACTTCTCATCTTTGGCAATGCTGACACCAGGAGCAAGAAGGGCAAAGTGGTGCTGAGGACAGCTCCACTGAAGGGAGGTTCATGTAAGCGCCACCCTCCTGCTGACTGCAATTGATAAGAAGTTCCAGGTATGCAAGAGAGGGTTACTGAAGATATGCTGGTGTTTTGCAATATTTCTATTTACAAAATATGTAGGTTGACACTAGGCAGAACACCTTAAACACTCAGGGCCGCCAATTCGGCTGCTCTCACACCTTACTGCTGTTTTGCAAATTGTTGCATTTATAAACATACGAATTGAGAACAAGTGCTCAAATTGCTGTGGTGCTCAAATTATGTCCTTTCGTTGTCCCATGCTTCTTTCTACCTTCTTCAGCTGCAATTTGTGAAAATCAAAGGGGGGAATCTTAACCTCCCTAGTGAAAATTTGTCTTTTGGACTTAACCATTGTTCCTGCCTCAGAGGGATTAATGAATCTGCCAGTTGTTATTTTCTCTCGATTTCTTGTTTCCCCACTCTTAAGTTTAGTTCTACACATTTCTCCACCAGTTTCTGATTTGCTTTAAAAGGGGGGAAAAGAAGACTCCACAAAAATTACCAGCATTTTAGGATGCATTTCCCCTGATACACACATTTTTGCAAGCAATCTCCCTAATTATAGTGCTTTTTTTGTTATTTTCATTCATGTATGTGTTTTATGCACACTTTCCTGTAATTTATACCTATTGTGTATTGTAATTGTATTGTGTATTGTAAGTGTATTGTAATTTATACACTTTTGTGGGTGGGTTGGGGGAAGAACTGCCTCGCAAAACTCACAGAGATGCAAATTTGGAAGGAGAGCTTTTTTCGTGTATTGTTTCAAATCAGGTAGGCTTGTATTAAAGATGCAAATGAAATAAAATCCCTCCCATCCCTATGGCCTTATTGGTCACAATCACATCATTCATTTAAAGCACTATGATAACTGCTTTAAACTATAATAATAATAATAATAATAATAATAATAATAATTTATACCCCACCCATCTGGCTGTGTTTCCCCATGAGAATTCTGGGAACTGTAGTTTGTAAAGGCTGCTGTGAGTTGTTAGGACACTCCTATTCCCACCCAGATCTGCAATTCTTAGAGTTCCCTGGGAAGAGGGATAAAAAAAAAATTAAAAAAAATTGACAAGCCTCTCCTGGAGAATTTCACATCCTGCCCTGGAGAATATTTGGCGATAATGGCCTCCCCAGTTTCACAATCTGTGAATTTTGGGTGCAACTGTGATTCCAGTTTTAATATTATTTTAATATTATTTTAATAAAATTTTAATAAAATGATCAATTGGCTTTGCTCATATTTCTTCTTGTCCTCTTCTTCTTGCCCACTGCTGCCTTCACCCATCCAGACTGAACTATCAACAAGGTTCCATTCAACACCAGGTGAGCCAAATTTTCAGAAACTCCCTGAGAAAATAATCTGGAGAATTTTACCTCCACTCCCAATGAATATATGTCAAAATGCTGCCCGCAAATAGCATGAGGAGGGCATTTTTGCTCAGCCATAGATGATACAGTGACCCCTATGGAGACACTGAATAAAAGTGGGCTATGCACTTTTGAAATCATTGTCTTCCACTTTAATACAATTGTTTCTCCTTCTCTTCTTTGATTGTGTTCCGTTCTGTCTTTAAGCAATCTCCACCCCAATAACTAGATGCAGCCATGTAGCTGAAAGAAAGGAATATGAATTGTATTTATAAATTGCATGTAAGCCAACAAAAGCCCATCTTTTCAAGAGAAATTGAAAATAAACTGGCACACAGACAGAATTTGGCCTAGAATGGGGAGATATATTTAACTTGCAGTAGCAGTAGATCCATAAGGTAAGTCTATTAGTTTCTCATTTCCCCCGATGTCTTTATACTTGTAAATGGGTTGACTTCATCATGAAGTAGTGGAAACAAATTGGTACAATCTTCATTGCGCAGTGTGCATGCTGTTGACCACCTGTTCCCCACTCCCAAGGCAAGTTCCCAAGATTAAACTTAATGCTGGAGCATCATACACAGTCACACCTTTTCATATCATTCACCATCATAGACACAATATCCAAATCAGCAGGAAAAGAAAAAGACTGAGACTTTTCATTATTGAAAATAAATGCAAGTTTTATTAGGTAGATGTTATCCGATGTACCAGATTCAGATGAGCTAACTGCTTCCCATTTATTAGGAATTTGAATAAATGGTAGTGTTAGGAAAACATTCTTTAAGAAACCGATAAAAGTTCCTGGAAGCTTTAAAGAGGATTCCAGAATTTTCTTTAGTGCGTAAGAGTGACACTCTAGGTGTGACTGGTGTCAGCTGGAGGTGCAAATAAAAGGAGGAAGTTGCAGGCTGAAATTTTCGCACAAATAAAACACACACAAACACACACAGAGAGAGTTAGTTTATACCATGCTGGAGAGATATAGAAAAAATGTGAATAGTTTGTATATATTGGGAACCGAAATGCTTGTGCAACCAGTCAAGCAATAAAGAAGCTCTTGACTGAGGAATTTGACTATGACTACTGTTCTTGTCCTCTGCTTCCGGGGGAAAACTCTGCTATAAATGGTAAGATGAGGTTTTACTGATGTGCCACCACACAAGCCGGAAAGCGCAGCAGAAGTGTGTGGGCGGCAACCTCTAATAGGTAGCTCTTTGGAAAAAGGACTTGCTGATGTCCAAATATTAACGCTCAGCATTTGACCTACTTTAGGTCTAACACTTTTTGAGTACAAATCATCTCAACAATCCTGTGAGGTCGGCCAGTGTGGTTATCTCCATATCACAGATGGTAGGATTGAGACTGAGCCCACATGGTGAGTTGTGTTTTCACATCCCACCAGGACAGCTCATGCTCTAGCAGTACAGTCGTATGTACATTTATTCTTAAGCATTTATTCTCAGGTATGCTCTCAATTGGGGTGTGGGCGACACTGTGGTCTAAACCACTGAGCCTAGGGCTTGCCAATCAGAAGGTCGGCGGTTTGAATCCCCGTGACGGGGTGAGCGCCCGTTGTTCGGTCCCAGCTCCTGCCCACCTAGCAGTTCGAAAGCAAATCAAGTGCAAGTAGATAAATAGGTACCACTCCAGTGGGAAGGTAAACGGCATTTCCGTGCGCTGCTCTGGTTCGCCAGAAGAAGCTTAGTCATGCTGGCCACATGACCCAGAAGCTGTCTGCGTACAAACGCCAGCTCCCTTGGCCTATAGAGCAAGATGAGCACCGCAGCCCCAGAGTCGTCTGCGACTGGACCTAACGGTCAGGGGTACCTTTACCTTTCTATGTGCTCAATTACGCCTATGCACTAGTATGTGTGTTTCATAAACAGGCCACTGCCTTACTGAGTCAGGCCCTTTGCTCATCAAGCCCAGTATTTTCTACACTGGCAGGCAGAAGTTATCCAGGGTTTCAGGCAGAGGACATTCCAAGCCCTGCCTGGAGATGCTGAAGAATGAATCTGGAACCTTTTTCAATGCAAAGCAGATTCTTGGTTACTGAACTGCAGCCATAGCCTCATCCCTATTCACATTAACATGGGGTTGTGGATGAAATCCTGTAAATAGTCACCTGGGAGTAAACCTCAATGAGAGTTCATTGAACAGGCATGCATAGGACTGTAAGCCCCATTTTGGTCTAGGGTTGCCAGGTTGCAATGTGAAAATTATCTCTGTACCTTTAAGTTCAACATGGAACTGAGATCTGTTTCAGAAACCCTGCTGGTGTCCTCACCTGTAAAAAAAAATCTGCTTGGTTGGCAAGAGAGACATTGCCTTTTCTGTGGTGGCTCCTAGCCACTGATTTCTCTGATTAGTGGTGTGCATGGCTTCTGTGTGGTGGATTTTTAAATGGGACTTAAAAATCTGTTTTTATAAGTCTCTCTTTTCTTCCAGAGCTATATTACAAAAATACAGCCATACTTAGTTCTTTTTATCAGTCTTTTTCTGACTTTAAGCAAAACAAGATGGTTAATGCTGCTGTCTTTGTTAATTTTGATCATCTGATCATTATTGATTTGATGATTCTGGAGCATTGTACTTATGTGATTTTATGATATCATGAGCTGCGTTGGATGGGCTGCAGCCAAAAAGCGTCATAATTTTTATATAAAAATGAATAAATGAAAATAAAAGGTGAGGCAGCTCTTGTGCATGGTTGTTGTGGAGTTAAAGAACTGCAGGAAGATCTAGTTAGGTGGCAGTTTAACATTTGCAAGTCACCATGTCAAAGCTGTGTGTATCACAAACAACAGATGCCTGTCCAGTAAGAGTTCTGTTTATACACAGAGACTTGGCTTCCAGGACTGTCATTACAGGAATGTCAAATGCATTTGACATTTCTAAATCAAGAAAGGAGAGAGAAAAACAAACAAATCTCAAATGATTATGTAAAAACAAACAAAAACAAACTTCCTTTCAATGCCCAAAATCATGTATTCAAAATAGAAAAAAAGTAATTCTTTACACTGTAAAGCACAATGTCCTGTCACTTTTTGTTTAGTTCTGGCACCTTCCCCTCAAAGACTCGCTCTCTAACAGTATCTTTGTTATTTTCAAATGTCTTAGATTGTGTTCTACTGGATTAAAAAGAAAGCCCACATTTTCCCACCTATGATTTGGAGATTCCTCTCACTTGAATTTCACATTGGAAGCTTTAATGCTTTTGCTAATTCCTCATCTATCTCTTCACTTCCCAAACATACTGAGGCTAGGGCTGTGGAAAAGTTCCAGCTCACTGGAGAAGTTATTGTGATTATTGCTGCCTCTCTACATGACTATGACACCTCAGTTTGATACATGAGTGGTAAACTCAAAAAAAGAGCTCTCAGGAAATGCAACGGGACAACAAATGCTCTTTAAAATAAGGATCCAAAACTCTGTTCACATTTAAGCTGCTTAAATCCAATGCACTTCAGTGGTATTTACACAGCTTAACTATGTGCAAGATTGAAGCCCAAGTTGCTTAAGGCCTTATGAGACCAGCACTGTGGATTGTGTCCAAAAAGATTTGGATCTGCCATGAAGGATGTGCAAAAGTGTATTTTATTTGATTCCAGATCAGTCTATTTGCAGTATAGTAAGTACAACCCCCCCTATAGAAATTGAGACTGCCCTTCTAAGGACACTAGAGGATTTATAAAGCATAAAATTCATATCACAGGTGGTATATCACATAATTCTCTCTTGCTGAAGAAATACGGGATTCCGAAAAGATTGACATTCTTAGGTGTTAGTTTCCTAAATGAACATGGTTATGATAAGGAATGGTTGTGTAATGGAGGGGTTCTGGTAATTTTCCACAATCTTTCCTGGAAAAGAATGAAAGAAGGGAAATGTTAGGCCTCTTTACCATGTGGAAGCAAGAAAGAGAAGGGAAGATAATGTAGATGAATTGATAATAGGGCAAAAGTGTCTAGGCTAGATTACTGTAGGTTGACAGAAGAAAAACTGAAAGAAGAATATGGGGGCTGGGGGCAGAGAAAAGAACACCAGGAGGAAGTAGGCAAAAGTCATGAAGCATCCAGTGGTGTGCAGAGACCCCTCAGCGCAAGTTGTAGCACTTTTTAACAACTCAGCTGGAAGAGTTGTGGAATGCAGCAGCAATACAATATGTAATAATGCCAATTGTGTCAAGAATGAAGAAGTGGTTTTTAAAGGTGTTGATAGAAGTAATCTCATCTTTCACTCCCTAATCAAGCACAACTGCAGGATATATCTGTTGAAACTGAATCGAGGCAGCTACTTTTTCAAAACACTGTTTATTTCTAGTGGGTTGGGATTAATTGAGGACCTTGGATTGGCTACTTTTAGTGCATTTTAGATAAGACTGATGCAATAAAGGCTTGCCTTCCATTTCACGCAATAAGCACCGGATTCATAATAATAAAAAAGAGGGAGCAAATTAACACACTGGCTGTAAATGTGCTCCCCCCCCCCCCCGTTTTTAAAACTGATATGTGTTCTTTATGCTGCTATAGTTGCTCTATTGCAAATTGATAATGTATAATTTTCTCTCTTCTATTCTGGGCACTCGATAGATTCATGGACTGTGCTGTATTATATGAAGTTAATTACTAGGCAAAGTAGCATTTGCATTTTTCAGAACTACCTTGGCAAGGAGTGCCAGGAGAGTTCTATAAAAATAAACATAAATATCATTGTAGAAAAGAGTTTGCAAAGTGTTGTCAAGCTGCTCTGCCATCAAGCATAACAAATAAACCTTGGAAGTTGGTTGCTTTCATCTCACTAAATTCTGAAGCGTTCAAAACGAAATGTGGTGTTTAAAAAAGGCCTCTAAAGTTGTGCTTCTCAATATGTTTGAACTTTGGAACTTGCTTGTAAGCTCACTTTCCCATCATAGATTCCACCCCCTCCAATGGCACAGCAGCTATGGTTCCATGACAAGCTTCAGCTTGGTCAGCAAGTCACATATTAACAACTTATTGCACTAGTTCACATCCTCATTTGCATCAAAAGCTGCATCCAGGTTCAGTAGGGCTCACAGTTTGCACATCTAGGTCACATCCGCACCATATATTTAAAGCTCATGGGTTTCCTGGGAACTGTCATTTGTTAAGGGTGCTGGGAATTGTATCTTTGTGAGGGGCGAAATGCAATTCTTTGAAGTTTTTGGATGAAGCCATGTGTTTTAGATTTATGGCGTGGGTGTGACCCTAGGCACTGCTAATTCTGAGGGTCTGGCTACACACTGATCAGACACAGTAAATATATTGGGTGGTATTCAACAAAATAGTTGTACAAGGATTGCTATTGGTGGAATGGGACTTTCCCCCCTTTCATCCCCTGCATACCCCCACGCCATCCCCAAATCTACTACAAAGGGGTGAGGAACTCCCAGAATATATTGAGCTCAGGGGGAAGAGAGGGAGAGGAAATTGCATAGAAAAGAAAAATCATTAGTGCTATGTTGAAGCTGAGGCTCCAATACTTTGCCCACCTCATTAGAAGAGAAGACTCCCTGGAAAATATCCTGATGTTGGGAAAGATGGAGGGCACAAGGAGAAGGGGACGAGAGAGGATGAGATGGTTGGACAGTGTTCTCAAAGCTATGGACATGAGTTTGACCAAACTGCGGGAGGCAGTGGAAGACAGGAGTGCCTGGTGTGCTCTGGTCCATGGGGTCACAAAGAGTCGGACACGACTAAATGACTAAATAACAACAACATGTTGAATACATCCCATTGCTTCTTGGCTGTGCACTTTCAGATCCTTCAGCCTATGGAGGCAGCTATTTGGTAATTAACAAACGGTAGTAAATGTGCAACAGCCATTCTATGGCTTTGATCATCTTCTTACCAGGTCACTTCTTGGCCATGGAACATATAAATAGGATGAATATTACGTAGACTTGGAGTTGCCAACTTGGTGGCCTCTTGTTGCCATCCATCTGTCCCAGGAGATAGTGAAGCCAAAGCATTAAAGAGTTATAGCACCTGCTGTGACTGTAAATGCCAAGACAGGAGAGACATGTTTTGTTGCAGCTGGGGCAGATGGAGGCGGCTGGTTGTGCTACTGCAGATGCACCATGGCATTTCTTCTCTCTGTGCTTGTCCCAACGGTCATTCCTCCTCTGGTCACTGCTGCGGATACAAGACCTGCCTATTTCCAGGCTTGGTTGTCTGCAAAGGATTCCCATATGGCCTGGTTGATGTTGCCAGCCTTCATGTCACATTTGCAGATATCTTTGTAACTTTGGTTTGCCAATAGGCCTGGTAGCTGAAGCCAGCTCCCCATAAAATACATCCTTGGGGATCCTGCCATCTTCCATTCTGTGGATATGACCAAGCCAGTGAAGACTTCACTGAGACAGGAGTGTGAACATGCTGGGAATGTGGACTTGGGAGAGCACATATTTGTTTGAAGCTCTGTCCCATTGGATACCCAAAATCCTCATGTGGAAGACATTGAAGCATTTCTCCTGGTGGCTGCCTGACTCATTTTGCTAAAGGAGCATGCTCAACACGCAAGTCTGGTAGACCTTCATTGGTATTGGTCATTGGCATCACATTCTCCAATACCCTTTTGGAGGGGCAAACCACTGCCATAGCTGCCTTGTCAATACACTTGTCCAGTTAAACGCTGATAGAAAACTTGCTGGTTATGGTGAAGATAGATAATAGTAGGACTGCCATATTTTGAAGAGCAAAAAAGAAGACACATCTGCCAACTTCTATTTTTAACTATGGACTGCTATGGTGACTCTCATTTTGAAAAAAGAGGACATATGGCAACCCTAGAATATCATCTACCACTTCAAGTATGTGGTCACCAGTGCTGATTATGGAGTGCTGGTGACATCCTGACCCAGGATGTTGTTCTTCATCAGGCTGATGGTAAGGCCAAGCTCCCTGCAGACTTGGGCAAAATGGTTAATGAGTCTCTGTAGGATTTCCTTGGAGAGTGCTGTCAAGGCAGAGTCATCTGCAAACAACATCTCTCAGATAAGGACCTGCTAGATGTTGTTGTACTCCTACTCCTTTCAGCCCCGACCAGCAAAGGCTGATGAAAGACTGAGTCCAATCACATCTGGGAGGTTGGCTATCACTGATGTTGTCCGAGATTCTAGGTGATGGCTTTCTCACCAGTGACTTCTAGGCCAGGCTGATTCAGAAGAAAAATACGTACTTTGCAGTTGGATAATATAAATGCCAGAAATTAAGAGAGGTGTTTGGAAGTCTTCACAAATATATTTATTGCAAAAAAAATGTGCATATCACCAACATTTTTAAATAGATACATATCATGCCGATTAAAAGCATCGTCAACAATAAATTTATTATAAAACAAGTACAAAAAAAAAAGCATCACAAATCAGTGGATCAGATTAATATATCAACATGGTTTGATCATCACCCCTCAGGGAAAGCCCGACTGGCATGAAGCAGAAGAACAGGTAAATCCACAAGGAACTAGTTTAATCAGCAGGCAGATTAGCCATGCCTTAGTTTTGCATTGCAGAAACATCCAAAGGTTCCATATGGATAATGAATTCATGTATGAATAATTCATAAAAGTATTATCTGTGCATGAGGTGCTACTAACCAAAACAAAAACAAAAAACCACCAACAGAACATTTTCTTCATCCGCATGAATTATGAAACAGTCTATATGGATAACTAAAGATAGGCCTGTTCAGACCTTCTTCACCTCATGGAATGAGAAGGAGAGAGCCTCCTTTGACCTCTATATCACATCCCCGCCACCATCTCATGTCTGCAATTTTCGGACGAGTTCCCCACAATACACTAGGGAAGACTAAATGATTCCTTTTTATCCACCACAAAACTGCAATGGCTTCTCTCTGCACCAGAGCTAGAAAGACCACCATTACCCAGGCAAAATCTCAGGCTAAACAGGAAGCCTTTTATAGCCTTCCTGTTTAGGAGGGCCCAATAGCCAGCCTGGTAGGGGGTGGGGTCAGTTCTGAGCCTAAGAATATTAGCCTAAATACTAATGCTCTTATGAAGTTTCCAGCCAGAGTCCTTTGTCCGGATTACTTTGAGGCCTTGCCTCAAAACCACAATTCTGAGGTTATTGCTCAAAACAGAACAGATGGTACCCGCCAGATTTATCTGTAAAGTAAGAATTCATCCAGACTAACTGAATTTAGGTCCCACTGAAGTCAGATTAGCTACGACTTACCCACAGTCCTGTTGATTTCCATTGGAATCAAATTCAGCTAATTTAGGGAATGCGCATATGAGTGGCTTGAAACACAGCAAGGTCATTTTCCCCCTACCCCCACCCCCGCTTTACAAGAAGCACTTGCACATTGCTGTACACACCAGAGATGTGCACTGCCTGTTTGGCTTCCCCACGCTTTCTGTTCATGAAACCGTATTCTGCTCATGTGCGGTCATATGTGCCGTAGCTGTCTGAAATGCACATACCTCAGCTTAACTGCAGAGTGAATATGGCTTCCATCTTCAAAGTGGATGCAAGCTGGGTAGAGAGGAAATGCACCAAGCAGTATATCCTCAAGAAACTGTAGGATAGATATGGATTGCGGTGAACATCACACATACACAGATTCATGCATCAGCAATGGGAGTGCACTGGGTCCAGAGTAAATGGAAATCCTATGTACAAGAAGCTGGTGTAAAGCAAGCCAGTGTACATTAAATTGGCGAAGTTACACCAGGTCCAAACTCCGTTTGGTAGTGGAGATACTACTGCTGTTGTACCTAAGTTTGGCAGAGGGGAGAACAATCCTTTGAAATAGTGTTCTATGTTGGGTTGCCAGGTTGCACAACTGAGCTGAAAAGATTTAGAACACATTCTAAGGGCTCCCTCTCATGTTTCACCCCTACCATGGTTGGCATCCACCTGTCTCAGGAGACAATGGAGGAATGCGGCTTTGGGAGTAAGGTCAAGCTGTGGCTGTAGAAACTGATACGGGAGAGACATGTTATGTTGCAGCTGGGGCACATGAAGGTATCCAGTTGTGCTGTACAGCTTCTTCTGAGACTCATCAACCCACTCCTATCACACCCCTAGAATACCCCATTTGAAGCTCTACAGCACAACTGGATGCCTTCATGTGTTGCAGCTGCAACATAACATGTCTCTCCCATATCAGTCTCTACAGCCACAGCTTGACCTTACCCCCAAAGGCCTCAGCTCAGCCAGCTTTGGGTCATTCAGGATGAGCAAGTTGGGGGTTTCTTTGGCTGCTCACACCAGCTTGCCAGGGAACTGCCATCAGAATAGGGAAGGGAGGTAGAGGGGACGTTGGGATACAGGGATCCTCCGAAAGTCTTGTGAAGCAGTTCCTCTTCCTGCGGTGGGGAAAGCCACACCTCCAGTGGGGAAGAGGGAAAGGGGTCAGGAGATGCAGCTGTGAGCCCCAGCACCGCTCCTGGTCAAGCCGGCCAGGAGGAAAGCATGCCTCTTCCGTTGCCCACCTTGTGCAGAGGAGTAAAGCACAAAGAAGGAAGAAAAAGGCTGGGGGTGATGAAGTTCTTAGGGTGGGGGACAAAACTGTAAAAAGCCACTCCCGGATTCTGCTAGAGATTGAGGCAGACATGAACTTTGGGATTCTGCATTGTAAATAGTTTTTGCACCAAATAAAACCTGTAAAAGACAGGTCGGAGTCCTGCCTGGTCACTCGCGAGCAACCACCCCTGCCATCTGACACAGCTGAACAGGGATCCAACTGGCAAAACTAGAAGCCCCCCACATCATAAGATGCTCATCCCCATGGATTTCCCTCCACCCCCATATCTGGATCATGTTCACGTTTTTAGGTTAACATGTTGACACTTTAGGGGGGGGAATTGCGTATGATCGGATCTCCTTTTAAAACTTTCAAACAGGTGCAGAGGGCGCCAAATCAGATTGGAGAGGAAATGTTTAAGCCAGCCCCCTTTTTCTGCCTATAAATTGAGGCTGCTGTTGTTCCTTGCAGAGGAAAAATACTCTGCAGGGCTTGATCAGGAAAGCAGTTTGTGTGAGAAAGAATTAAGCGCCACTCTACCAGCACTGCTCCTTTGATCCAGTCTGGAGTTCTCTGCATCTTTGTCAAAGTAAATAAATAAATGAAATTGGGAAATTCTGCTGTGGATTTCCCATGCCATGTTTGGTGTTTCCTGAAGACATAATGTGAGGAAGAGCCCTTGAGGGTTTTATTTGTTTTTGTCTCCTTGTCTATCCATTAAACCCAAGTGTTAGGCAGCTGCTGGAGTGAAGGATCTTCCGCTGACAATTTAATTGAGGATGGGAAAAAAGCACAATATTTTAGTGGTGTATGAAGAGCTCTCCATTGACAACATTATTACTGCTTAGAAAGAAAAGGACTTATACTTTGTTTTACTGAGTATGAATTCAAGGCTAAGGCTTGCGAGAACAATTTGTGATGCCTCATACAGTAAATTTATGGATGCAAATAGAGGAAATGAACTGTTAAGAAATCAAGGATTGTTTTCCTCCAGCTTGGTAACAATGTATGAAGGGTTCAGGGTTGTTTTTTTAAAATAAAAAGCAAAACATGCAGATTATAGCAGACATCCATTTATTGTCTAAGTGGAACGTCCCATGGTGAGCTTTGACGAATCAGTACAAAAGATTGTTGAGGACTCTTTGCTCTAATATCAATAAGTAGTGTTAACATGTAGTAATTTAGAAATTACACCGGAATTAAATTATGGCTTGATTCTTCGTCCAAAATTACCGAGTGTTGAGTGAAATATAAATGTTCATAGATGTTTGTAAAGCGGCACTTACAATTCAGGCTTATTGCATGAAGATTCTGTGCCAAAAATGCAAGGTAGATTTAGAATAAAGCATGTTCATTATCACAAGAGAGGAGAAGGCCAAGAGACTGTGTCAGCCTGCAGGTAATGGCTTTTCCCACCTGTCTTGCCCCACCCTGTAGCCCTGGGAGCCTTCATAAGGGAGCTGTTTCCAGAGAAAGAACTATAAACAGAGATAGACTTGTTAGCCATCAGAGTTTGGTAGGTTTCACCTGTGCTATCCTACCCCCGTCCCCCAGACTGATGTGTGTATGAATTTAACAGTACTTAGTTTATTTTAGGGCTGCTGTTTTGTTAATGTTTATTTTGTTTCATAGATTAAAAATGCTATATTGATTTGTTAGTCATATAATATGACTTTTGCTTTATATGTGATATTTAGCTCACTTTTGGGGTTGTTGCTTTGTTTAACAGTGCTTTATAGACTGTAATTGTTTCACTGATGATTTGTTAATTATTCCATATGATTTATGCTGTATTTGTGATGTTCTACAACATTCTGCCATGTTACTATTATTTATTTATTTATTCATAAGCCGTTTTGGGATTCATTTGAATGAAAAGCAGCATAGAAATATAATCAGTCATCAATCAATCATCAATATTTTTATTTGCACTCATTTTGATTGATAGCCAGTTATAGCCAGTAAAGGTGTAGCAAGGTCCCCATCTACAGTTCTTGTCTGCTGTGTCACAATCATATCTTGGGTTGAGAAGCAGCTGAGTCCAGCTGCTGTTGCACAACAGTCACAAATGCTGCTGCACGATTGATGGGAATAATCAACATCAGCCTCCACTGAGGCCTGCACCACTCTATACTCTTGACAGGAAACTCTTGAACTGCCTTCACCCTCGGCAGTAGCCTTACTGATTGCTGCAGAGTTACTGGACCATCCTTTTTTCTTGGTTGCCCATATTGGTATAAGGAATGGTAGGTTTCACCAGCATGGAATGGAAATTGGATGGATCATGCCGTAAATAAATAAATAAAACCCAGCAGAAATATGAGGATACAGTATTTTAAAAAGTCAGCTCAAATTATTTACAGCACAACTGTCTAACCCTGTAGGTTTCAAAAATCTACTGAACTGAACACCACTCATTCAGTTCCTCAAATGCCATTTCCTTCATTAGGATTCTATACACTACAGGCAACAACTTTGTAGATCTCCGGCAAAGACCTGTGCCTTGAAGTATTTCTTCTCTCCCAGTGCCCCTAAACATGGTGACGGCCATAGCAGCGCTTAGATGGAGATGGGGCTGCCAGTGGCTATTTAGCCAGATAGGCTCTATGGAATCTTCCATGTCAAACGTACATTTGTTTCACTCACTGATATCTTTTTGACATCAGGTAAAGGCGTATCTGTTTTAGCTGGCCTTTGAAGACCGAAAAGATGATTGGCCAGTCTTTGTCCACTGTGACTTCTACAGCTGGTGCCATTTTGACTTCTACAACTGGCACATCTGTGATCTCCGGATTTTATTGTTGAATTGATTTTGCATTTTACTGTATTTTTTGTATGCTGTCTTAAGTGCTTTGGTCGAAGTGTGGTTTAGAAATCATCATCATCATCATCATAATCCAGTACTACCACATTTTCCAATGCAGCATGCCATGGACACTGATTGCCGTTTGCTAAGAAGAAACAATGGGAGAGGGAGATTGCTTTCATGCAATTTGTGGGCTTCCAAGAAGCATTTGTTTGACAAATTTGGAAATTGCCGTCAGGTTTCTAGCGGGCTCATTTTCTATTCTTATACAGATAGGTAGAGCAGGTGGTGCCCAGAACTGGACACAGAACTCCACGTATGGTCTGACCAAGGCAGAATAGACTGATACTATGACTTACGTACTTTCTTGGGCTCCATGATCACTGCAGATGGTGACAGCAGTCACAAAATTAAAAGACGCCTGCTTCTTGGGAGAAAAGCAATGACAAACCTAGACAGCATCTTAAAAAGCAGAGACATCACCTTGCCAACAAAGGTCCGTATAGTTAAAGCTATGGTTTTCCCAGTAGTGATGTATGGAAGTGAGAGCTGGACCATAAAGAAGACTGATCACTGAAGAATTGATGCTTTAGAATTATGGTGCTGGAGGAGATTCTTGAGAGTCCCATGGACTGCAAGAAGATCAAACGTATCCATTCTTAAGGAAATCAGCCCTGAGTGCTCACTGGAAGGACAGATCCTGAAGCTGAGACTCCAATACTTTGGCTACCTCATGAGAAGAGAAGACTCCCTGGAAAAGACCCTGATGTTGGGAAAGATGGAGGGCACAAGGAGAAGGGGACGACAGAGGACGAGATGGTTGGACAGTGTTCTCGAAGCTACCAGCATGAGTTTGACCAAACTGCGGGAGGCAGTGGAAGACAGAAGTGCCTGGAGTGCTCTGGTCCATGGGGTCACGAAGAGTCGGACACGACTAAATGACTAAAGAACAACAACATGACTTCCTTCGGTCAGCATACTTTACTTTTGTTGATGCAGCCTAGAATAGCATTAGGGGTTTTGTGATACTGCATCACACTGTTGACTCATTTTAAGTTTGTGGTCTACTAAGACCCCTAGATCCATTTCACACGTACTGCAGACAAGCCAAATGTCCCTCGTCTTATATTTGTGCCATTTTTTTTCTTATTGAAAGAAAATGCATAGTTTAGCAAAATTACAGCTATCTTCTGAAGTCTACAATTGTCACCAAATGTCAGCTAAAACAACACTTTGTAAATGTACAGGTTCTTGCATAAAGGAAAAAAAACTAAGGAATTCTGGGAAAGCTACAAATGCACTTCAGATGCTTTGAATGCATGGTATTTTGTTGCTGGGAAACATATAAATGTTGCAAATAAATAATTAGAAATAATAAATAACTTTGTTCTCAAGATGGAGGGGGAGGGAACAGCTGCAGTCGCCTGCGGTTCCTGCGCAATGTTTGCCATCTTGCCAAAGGTTGCAGGCAGCTTTACCTGCAGCAATTGCATGTTGATTGCCCTCTTAGAAGACAAAGTCCAGCAACTGGAGGAACGTGTAGCTACGCTCCAAAGAATTAGAGAGCTGGAGCTCTTCTTGGAAGCAACAGAGCACACCGTCTCCACCAAGGAGGAGACAGGGGACTCCCCTGAGAAGGAGGCTAGTTCACCAACACAGGAGCCAGATATATGGAGAAACGTGACTCAAAGAAGTAGGAGGCCCAGGGTTCACTCTGATTGTTTAGAAATACACAATCGCTTTGAGGTCCTCTCCCCTAGCATGGAAGACAAAGAGCAGACTCCATTTGAGGATCTTTCCCTCATTACAGTCGATCAGGTATATGAAGACGAGCAGCAAAGTCAGTCCTCAGGGAATGTGCAGGTGACCTTGGAACGGACAGCCCACGGAAGAACCCCGACCAAACCTAAGAGGAGGCGTGTAGTGGTGACAGGGGATTCCCTACTGAGGGGAACAGAAGCAGTGATCTGTGGGCCTGACAAGATGTCTCAGGAGGTGTGCTGTCTCCCCGGGGCTAAGATCCAAGATGTAACTGAACGACTGCAAGGAATCATAAAACCCACTGACAAATACCCCTTCCTCTTGGTTCATGTGGGAACCAATGACACTGCAAGCAATAGCCTCCAGAAGATCAAAAGAGACTACGAGGCTCTGGGCACGAAATTGAAGCAATTAAATGCACAAATTGTCATCTCATCTGTCCTCCCAGTTGAATGACGTGGCCCAGGGAGAGAGGGAAAAATAGTGGAAGTGAACAGCTGGCTTCGCAAATGGTGTAAACAGGAACGGTTTGGATTCTTAGATCACGGACTGCAGTTTCTTGAAGATGGACTTCTGGCAAGCGATGGGCTGCACCTCACAACGGTTGGGAGGAATGTTTTTTGCCAAAAATCTCAGAAACCTCATCAGGAGGGCTTTAAACTGACTAATGTGGGGGAGGGAGACAATGCTCCTGAAGGTAGGAGTCTATCAATTGATGAAGATGATCATCCAAATGTCATAGACCAAATGGAGCAAACAGCACGCAGACCTAGTGGTGGGAGGAAAAAATCCTTAAATAAGAGACACGGGGGAATGATTAATGGACTTCAATGTCTGTACACTAATGCTCAAAGCATGGGAAATAAACAAGATGAGCTTGAGCTCTTGGTACAGCAAACTAAATATGACATAATAGGCATCACTGAAACCTGGTGGGATAAGTCCCACGATTGGAATGTAATAATGGAGGGATACAATCTATTTCAGAGAAACAGACCAGACAAGAAAGGAGGAGGAGTGGCGTTATATGTCAGGGATGTGTATACCTGTGAAGAGATCCAAGATTTAGAACCTCAAAGCCAAAGTGAGAGCATTTGGGTCAAAATTAAGGGAGAGAAGAATAACAGTGACCTCATTGTGGGAGTTTAGTATAGATCCCCAAGCCAAACGGAGGACATAGATGATGCCTTCCTGGAACAGATGACCAAGCATGCAAAAGGAAGGGAGACAGTAGTAATGGGGGACTTCAATTACCCGGATATTTGTTGGATGTCAAACTCAGCCAAGAGTATAAGGTCAAACAGATTCCTCACTGGCCTTGCAGACAATTTCATTGTCCAGAAAGTGGGAGAAGCAACAAGAGGAACAGCCATTTTAGATCTGGTCCTAACCAATGTTGATGACCTGGTTAGTGGGGTAGAAGTGGAAGGATCATTAGGCGCGAGTGATCATGCTCTTCTGAAGTTTACTATACAGCGGAAAGGAGCAGCCAAGCATACTAGGACTCAATTTCTTGACTTTAAGAAAGCCAACTTCATAAAACTTAGGGAAGTGCTGGGTGAGATCCCATGGGCAGTAATACTAAAAGGAAAGGGAGTTCATGATGGGCTGGGAGTTTGTTAAGAGGGAGATAGTAAAAGCACAACTTCAGGCAATACCAATGAGACGGAAACATGGAAGGTGCCTAAAGAAGCCAAGGTGGCTATCTAAAGAACTTTTAACTGAGTTAAGATTAAAAAAGGATGTGTACAAAAAATGGAAAAGGGGGAAACCACCAAAGAGCCAGCACGTGTAGACACAAAGTCAGAAAAGCTAAAGCACAGAATGAACTCAGGCTTGCTAGAGAGGTTAAAAGCAACAAAAAAGGCTTTTATGGGTATGTTCGTAGCAAAAGGAAGAACAAAGAAACAGTGGGGTCACTCAGAGGAGAAGATGGTGAAATGCAAACAGGGGACACAGAAAGGGCTGAACTCCTCAATGCCTTCTTTGCCTCAGTCTTCTCCGATAAAGAAAACAATGCCCGACCTGAAGAATTTGGAGCAAATGATTCAGCAGAGGAAACACAGCCCAGAATAACTAAGGAGATAGTACAAGAATACTTGGCAAGTTTAGATGTATTCAAGTCTCCAGGGCCAAATGAACTGCATCCAAGAGTATTAAAAGAACTGGCAGATGTGATCTCAGAACCACTGGCAGTCATCTTTGAGAATTCCTGGAGAACAGGCGAAGTCCCGGCAGACTGGAGGAGGGCAAATGTTGTCCCTATTTTCAAAAAGGGGGAAAGAGAGGACCCAAATAATTACCGCCCAGTCAGTCTGACATCAATACCAGGGAAGATTCTGGAGCAGATCATTAAGCAAACAGTCTGTGAGCACCTAGAAAGGAATGCTGTGATCACCAATAGTCAGCATGGATTTCTGAAAAATAAGTCATGTCAGACTAACCTGATCTCGTTTTTTGACAGAATTACAAGCCTGGTAGATGAAGGGAACGCAGTGGATGTAGCCTACCTTGATTTCAGCAAGGCATTTGACAAGGTGCCCCATGATATTCTTGTAAAGAAGCTGGTAAAATGTGGTCTTGACTATGCTACCACTCAGTGGATTTGTAACTGGCTGACTGACCGAACCCAAAGGGTGCTCATTAATGGTTCCTCTTCATCCTGGAGAAGAGTGACTAGTGGGGTGCCACAGGGTTCTGTCTTGGGCCCGGTCTTATTCAACATCTTTATCAACGACTTGAATGATGGACTCAAGGGCATCCTGATCAAATTTGCAGATGACACCAAACTGGGAGGGGTGGCTAACACCCCAGAGGACAGGATCACACTTCAAAACGACCTTGACAGATTAGAGAACGGGGCCAAAACAAACAAGATGAATTTTAACAGGGAGAAATGTAAAGTATTGCACTTGGGCAAAAAAAATGAGAGGCACAAATACAAGATGGGGGACACCTGGCTTGAGAGCAGTACATGTGAAAAGGATCTAGGAGTCTTGGTTGACCACAAACTTGACATGAGCCAACAGTGTGATGCGGCAGCTAAAAAAGCCAATGCAATTCTGGGCTGCATCAATAGGAGTATAGCATCTAGATCAAGGGAAGTAATAGTGCCACTGTATTCTGCTCTGGTCAGACCTCACCTGGAGTACTGTGTCCAGTTCTGGGCACCACAGTTCAAGAAGGACACTGACAAACTGGAACGTGTCCAGAGGAGGGCAACCAAAATGGTCAAAGGCCTGGAAACGATGCCTTATGAGGAACGGCTAAGGGAGCTGGGCATGTTTAGCCTGGAGAAGAGGAGGTTAAGGGGTGATATGATAGCCATGTTCAAATATATAAAAGGATGTCACATAGAGGAGGGAGAAAGGTTGTTTTCTGCTGCTCCAGAGAAGCGGACACGGAGCAATGGATCCAAACTACAAGAAAGAAGATTCCACCTAAACATTATGAAGAACTTCCTGACAGTAAGAGCTGTTTGACAGTGGAATTTGCTGCCAAGGAGTGTGGTGGAGTCTCCTTCTTTGGAGGTCTTTAAGCAGAGGCTTGACAACCATATGTCAGGAGTGCTCTGATGGTGTTTCCTGCTTGGCAGGGGGTTGGACTCAATGGCCCTTGTGGTCTCTTCCAACTCTATGATTCTATGCTTCTATGATTCTACTTTTTGCTTCAGCATATTTTTTATATTTATATATATATTTATTCTTTGCTGTAGTTGACATTTGTTGGCAATGGCGGCCTTCACTTTATAGCTATGTCATGATGTCTGAATGCTAGTCTTAAAAGTCAAAGCAACTATAATTGTTCCTGGCTTTGTAGGTTACAATGACTGCACTCTGCTCTCTTTAGTCAGAGTAGTCCCCTTTGTTTCCATGGGACTAAAAGGTGCAAAATATGATTTGAAGAGCGACTTTGCTTACCGTCTTGTTGGCTACTTAAAATAACCAAATTAAACACCAACAAACATGCTGAAACAAGCATGCCTTTGTTAACCTCGCACTGTGATGGTATCTGTAACTTCCCTGATCAAATAACATGGTAATAAGGCTGAAGAAACTTCCATATACCCTTTCTATTCCAATGCAATTGGGCACCCTTTTAAGATTATTATTATTACAATGATATTATTATTATTATTAGTAGTAGTAGTAGTAGTAGTAGTATTAGTATTATTATCATCATCATTGCAAGGAAGACATATGGTATGTTTGTTTATATACCTTAACTGTGCATTTCTTGGCTTCTCTTGTATTTCTTCCTACAACATGAATACTTTAAGGCAGTTATTAAAACGATCAATTAATTTGAATTTCATTAGCATGGTGCTGACTCAGCAGGGTAAGTGATCCACACAGATGGAAGATCCTGTAATTTACTTTAGCTCGTGTGTGAAAGGGGTTGCTACCTGAGAAGTTGCAGCATCTGCTGACATCCCAGGTGTAATAAGAGCTTTGGGCACCATGGAAGAAAGACTCCATTGGGATCCATTAAACCCTTACAAGTAATTGATTTTTTGTTTGTTTGTTTATTGTTTGGGAAAGCATCATTACATGGGGGAAAACAATGTACTGTCCTGCAGGTACAGAACGTTTGTGTGTAGGCACTGACATAGGGCACAATGGAAAAGTCAGAGTTTCTTCAAGCCCCTTCTACATCCCTGATTTGAGAGATGATAGATAGATAGATAGATAGATAGATAGATAGATAGATAGATAGATATAGATAGATGATAGATAGATAGATAGATAGATAGATAGATAGATAGATAGATAGATAGATGCTAGACAATAGCACGCCAGTTGTTGCATTGGGGTCTGATGCCACCTATGTCATGATTTTAGGAATGTCACCAGAGTGTTGGCGTCAATCTGAGCAGAGGACATCTTTCTACCTTTGATGGAGTTGTCCAAAAGTGGCTACATTTTGACGTTGAGTGCAGCAGAACATTTCTGGCGTTTAGAGGTAGCTTGTCATCTTTAAGCCTCAATTTTGGTTCATGTTTTGCTTTGGGAACTGCAAATTATGGATGTTAGCAGGGCTTTCTTTTCATCTGCAACTCACTGAAGTGCAGGGAAAATGGGACATTCCTGGATCAAATCAGAAGCTGGGATGACTTCTGTAATTCCAAGAAAATTGGGATACTTGAATGGCATGTGTTTACCTTGGATTTAATTTTCACATGCTGCTGTACAATCATCTTCAATTTTTCTAATTCCATACAGACCCTAGTTTTGATGCAGCAGAGTGTTTCTAAGCTTTATTATAAAATCAATAAAAAAATTAAGAAAATAAACACTCTACATGCTTACATGTTCTCTCCATTTCAGGATATAGTGTTGCTCATAGAAAGTCTCCTTAAGTTACAAAATGAAACAGTTCCATTATCTCCATGTGTAATAAACAACAACAACAACCAAGGTTGGTACTTTACTTGGGGGCAAGTAGATCAGAAGAAAAGTACCATGAAAGAATTGACCTTTGGGAATCCAAAACCCCACAAAGGAATAGCACTGACTTCCAGCGCTTAAAAACCATAACACAGAGAGAAATGTACAGAGATCCTTTAGCTAGAATGATTGAAAGAAGTGACAGGAGGCAAGCAATGGCTCCTGTGACCTGGAAGAGTCCCTCTACCTCTTGAAACCAGATGATTATGGAAACAGAGGTTTCCATGCATGATCTCTTCCATGATTCAATAGCCAGAGCCCCTTTCCTCCATGTACATCAGGCATGGGCAATTACGGCCCTCCAGATATTTTGGGACTACAACTCCCATCATCCCTAGCTAACAGGACCAGTGGTCAGGGATGATGGGAACTGTGGTCCCAAAACATCTGGAGGGCCGAGTTTGCCCATGCCTGATGTACATGATGGAATGTGTATTGAAGACCATGTCAATCATCTGACCGGAGCATTCTGTTCATATAGTCATTGTGGTGCTACAAAGGCAGGAATTTAATTAACATCTTCAAAAAGGGGTCCCCTGTGAGATCCCTCTGCAAGTTCAAAGGCGAAACTTACCTAACTGCATCACTGCATAGATTGGATACAATTGCTAGGTGATGTTCTTTAAATGTTCTTTAAAAAGAGATTACTTTTGGTCCTCAAATTCGCAATGGGGGAAAATTGTATTATGGGTGTAGCGTGGAGGGGCAATAATGAAGAAGGTCATCACAAGCGGCAGATTTGTGAATCAGTCCATAATGAAGACTTGTGACTGAGTCAGGTTCACTGAGAAGACATATTGTCTGATCTCTTCTCAAGGTGCTTATTTCTTTGGTGCTTTTTTCATGATGTGTTGTAATCTTAGAAGGCTGGTGAAGCTCACACTTCCTTGTGTAGGTGTGAGCTATGGTAGATCCGTATCCATCCCTATAATTTGTATGATGAAGTGGGATGATTCCTCCTATATTTCATAAAAGGGGAGAAATATGAACACACCAAAGCATTGATTTTTGTACCCTACCATTAACTTGTGACAAATCTCCAGTTTCTTCTTTTGGTAAAATAAATGCACAGAATTTCCGAGATTATTCAAGAGACTAGTCTGAATTGTCAATTGTCACCCTTCCCCCATCAACAAATTCGAATTTATATTTGCAATCCAGACTAATAGATGGAATGATTTATTTATATTACAATGCAGAAATAGGCTTGAGTCAACAAAAGCTTTTGACGCAATAAATTTGCTAGTATTTAAGGTGCAACATTACGTTTTTGTTTTCATAGTATTGACATTCCCAAACACCAGGATAAATTGTGTCTGAAACAAAAACAATAATTTTGTTTTATGGCATAATCTAAACAAATTAAGCAGTTTTAATGACATTGAAACAAGTCAGCTCACCAACAATACTATAAGAACTTGCAGAAGAGAGATGGGCGATGACAAAGAAATTAGCAAAAATCAGCCAGCTGCCTAAAAGAAAAGATGTCCTAAAATAAATCTGTCTTGACCAGTTGGACCTGTTTGTCCAACTGTGCCATGGCCCTAGAGTCAGATTCTCTTTCTTCAGGGGATGAGGTTGAGAATTCTGAATAAAAAACAGAATGCTATGCATGGTGAGCTGCAAGAGTGCCCACCAAATGACCTGTGGGCCAAAGATGTAGAAATTGTTAGGAGCCCGCCCTACACTCGAGTAAGACCCTGGCAGAGACACATGCCCGACTGGCATGTTCCCTCCCTCCTAGTCGATCGTTCAGGAGCTTCATAAGCTTTCTTCAGCCCGAATATCACAGCAACCGATGCCAACTGACACTGGCACACTTAGAGATCTGCAGAGTTTGCGCACCTTGCGTGACAGACCTCAGCAACTAAGCATTTTGGCTAATCTACTTTATTTACATATAAACACACACGGAGCACTGCAACATGGCTCCCTCTCTCTCTAGCATCAGACAGCAAAGAGAGAGAACAAAGGACAATAGTCCCACTTCACGGAACACAGTAACACAAACATCCTGTCTCCGTCACTTCCCACTCTGTGGAGTCAAAACATATACCATCATGAAATGACATCCTCCAAGGACACCATTGCAAAGAGACCAGAGCAGCGGCTAGTGAGGGCAAGTGCATGGTGCATGCCCCCAAGGGGGGGAGGCATGGACAGAACCCCCTGCGGCTCACTTTGCAAAACAGCACAGAGGGCGCACTTGCGTTCCACAGTCCAAGAGAGTAGGCAGCAGTGTTGACCCAGCTTTACCCAAGGATGGAGGTGAGGCAGCCAGGCACCTTATGCACCCATAGCCTCTGTTCCCCCTGGGCCAGGGTTGACCTGGAGATGGAGCTACCATGGCCAACAGCCTCTCTCTGCTGTGGCAGAGCTGCATGCAGTGCAGCCCAGACGAGAAGAGGTGTGGCAGCTCTCTGCCGCCAACACTCCACTCCGCCCCTGGGTCAGACGTGCCCCAGGAGCGGAGCTGCGGTTGGGCATGAGGAAGCTGCCTCTGCAGCTCCTTTGCATGCCGGAGCCAGGCTCCGATGGGAGGCTGTTGTGGGGGTGCCTGGTCATGCCCCCTCCAGAAAATGCGCCTGGGTGATGGCACCCCCAGACCTCCCCATGCTATGTCTCTGGACCAGAGTGTACCACCTACCACTGCTT
>NC_138031.1:17852958-17872958 GCF_964106645.2 Podarcis pityusensis | reverse complement strand
ACATCTCATCTCACGGGTCAGGGGAATCCTGGGCAAAGAAATAAGTCTTTGCAAGGCATCTGGAGGGGGAAGGGCAGTCCATAAAAAAGGGGAAAGGGGCAGAAAATGCCTGTTTTGGGGTTACTGCTCTGTAGGATGTGGTGCCTGGGTAGAATTTACACAGGTGATCTAAGTGATCTTACAGGTCAATACAGGGGCAGGTGGCCTTTTGGGGAATATGCATAGAATGCTTATTATTTATATGCCTAAAATGATTCATTATCAATTAACTATTAGTTTATCTATTACGTATATATATGCATAGAAGGTTAATTACCTATCTACACCACTGAAACCCTGGGGAAACCTAAAAACGAAAAAAACCGCAATAAAATAAAGGATGTGATGATTATTTGTAAACACTTTAAGGCGAAGGAATTATTTGGAACGAATGATTTGTGAAGGCAGTTTACTGATCAGGAATGACTGTTTACAATTACTGTGTTGTATATTATGCAAAAATATGGAGTGAAAAATTATCTATACAACTGGCACACCATGCAGTTCAATGGTGGTTGAATTTGCTTGACCCAAAGTGTAAATAGAATAATAGAATCATGGAACTGTAGATTTGGGAGAAACCATGAGGGTTATCTAGTCTAACCTGCTGCAATACAGGAATCTTTTGCCCAACACAGGGCTTGAACCCACGAGCCTGAGATTAAGAGTCTTTAAAATGAAGATTCTTCCTTGCTACTGAGTGCTTGTCAGTGTGACCAAAATTTAAAGGAGAAACCACAACTACATTAGACACATAGCTATTTCATCAAATATATGCCAAGACGCAACTAAATTCAAGCTAAACTGTGTAGCAATGAACTAGCCTGCCATAGCGACTGGAATTAATGAACACATGCCAGATAAGGCCAGAGGAGAGTTTAAATTCAACTTCTCTGCTCCTAATCAATAAAGTGATGTTTATTTGGATTTAAGTTAATGTTTCTGTGCCTTCTTTTATATCTTTGGGCCATGAGCCATTCTGAAAAGCAACACAGAGCTCACAAGTACTGTAACTTGCACCCAAAATCACAACTGTATAAAATTACACAGGCTGTAGCTGGAAGAAAGTAATCTTACTTTATCACCTGATAGATTGTGTGGGGAAAAATGTGGACATGGAAATTATTGGAAAGTTGTTGTATTTTCTGTGACAAGACTGGAAATAATTTCAAAAAGGGGGGAAATCTGAAGGTGCATCCAGTTCTTACTTAGAGATTGGATTGTTTTAGAACTGATTAAGTTAACCAAGTGGAAAGGATGTAAAATCTCTAACAGGATAAGTAGAAGCTATTTATTATACATTGGAAAGCAAGGTAATTCAGGAAATGTATTGTCTGGAACCAGTATGACCCATCTAACCTATTCCTTCCTGTGTTAAATGGCTGTTATTTTATATAAAATCAATAAAAATATATTTTAAAAAAACACTTCCTAGTTTCTGTGTAAACAGTGTAATGTTCTTCATAATCTGGATGATGAACAGATTGGAGCTTCTTCATCTTCTTCAATTTAGATACAGATAGGTAGCCGTGTTGGTCTGCCATAGTCAAAATAAAAAAAAAAATTGTTCAATTGCTCATCATCTAACATTGTGTATGGCATCAAATGCCAACAGTGTCCTTCAGCTCTCTATATTGGACAAACAGGCCAAACCTTACGCCAAAGAATAAATGGACATAAATCTGACATCAAGAATCACAAAACAGAGAAACCAGTAGGAGAACACTTTAATCTCCCAGGACATTCTATACAAGATCTCAAAGTAGCTGTTTTACTACAAAGGAATTTCAGAAATAGACTGGAAAGAGAAGCTGCTGAATTGCAACTCATTACCAAACTTAAAACCATGGAGAAACCTGGTTTGAACAAAGACATTGGATTCTTATCCCATTATACATGACTAAGCCATTTCTCACCTTCTCACCCCTTGCCTTTTCCTGTAAGACCCATTACAGTCGTTAAGAGTCGTCAGCAGGCTCATCCCAGCTATCTGCCTATCTCCCATTCCCACCACCCTTCTGAGTAATACCCCTCCCCACCTTCTCACTATATAGAAGGATCTGGCAACTTCTGTTTCAGTGTATCTGAAGAAGTGTGCTTGCACACGAAAGCTCATACCAAGAACTAACTTAGTTGGTCTTAAAGGTGCTACTGGAAGGATTTTTTTTATTTCAATTTAGATGCTATTTAATTCCAAAAAAAGGGTTTACTAGTGTCACTGAAGTCTGTAATTTCCTCGTTGAGAATACAAATTTGTTTAATTGGTAACCCTTCACTGTATTACAAACTGAGTAGTATTTCCTCCAGAAGTTATTCTCTGACTTGCAATACCAACCTAAATTCTGTATATGTGCGGTCAGCAGACCAAGTACCTGAGGCCAGCTGCTTTATAGGTGCATTAAATTCCTTCATGGCCAACCTGATCCTAAACCATCACAGAGAGTTGTGAAACATGGAGAAAAGCATTATTTTATTTGACTGTATCTTCTCTATTTGTGTCAATTTTCTCTATTGTTATTTTGTGAAATGTGATTGTTCAGTTCCCAATCTATCTCTTGTTCCTGAGTGGGTTTTTTTTAAAAGGTAGGGGATGAATTTTCTGTAATGCCTGTTTCTGCAACTACAATTCCTAGAATAGGACAAGGCATAGCATGAGCCAATGCTAGGATCCCCAGCCCACCCTGAATGCTCACCAATAAAACTCACAATTCCTTTTCTAAAAATAATTCCAGCAAAACAACTTATTTCTTAGAAAACCTGAAACCCACACATTTAAAGCACATTCAGACCACTTTAACAGGCACAACTGGAGCTTATCCCTCACAGGGCTACAATCGTATTGCAGTTCCCAGGATTCTTTGGGGGGAAAACCATGTCCTTTAAAAGTATGGTGTGAGAACAAAACAATCCAGAATAAAACATTCACGCTTCAAGGAATTTTTTTCAGATCCTTCTCTAAGTGAAGGGTATTTATTTACCTCTCACTCCAGATGTTGTTGGAATACAATTCCCATCGGCTCCAGTCAGCAAGGCCAATGGTCAAAGATGATGGGAGTTGTAGTCCACCAACCTCTGCAGGATACCACACTGCCTATGTCTGCATTAGCCGTTTGCATCCCATTTCATGCGTCCTACCTTTTATCCCAGCCCTAACAGAACCTCCTAGCAGCACTTCTGAACATGTCCCTGAACAAAGATGAAGGGGTCTGGATTCCCATCAACGCCACTTGTTACTAATTGGAGTTATCCATGTAGATTTCCTGTACGTGCTTGGGAAAAGAAGCCCAAAGGGTCTATAATTGAAACTATGTTTCTGCTGCGTCAATCTTTAATTATGTGGATCCTTATAGCCAGTACATTATAATAACACTGCCTGAAGGGACCACTACAGTTAAGGGTCTGTCAGTATTTCCATTTTAGTTCCTAGGTTGGGGTGTTTAATATCTCAGTTGTCTCAAATCGCATTGGGCTGAAATTTGGCACACAAATTGGCCAGCGCAGATGTGAAGTGGTTTTAAAAAAAAACAAAAAAACACAAAACTTTATTTAAATCAGTTCAGCTGTTTATAATTTGGAGGAAAGCCAACTATGAAAAAAAATTCAGGTTTGTGGATAATACCTCTCCCCCTTTCTCAAAGCATTTCCAGGAAAATAGCAAACGTATCTTACAGGAAAGCTTCCTGATACAATTAATTTAAGGGGAAAGAAAGCTTAGAGAGAATTTAAAGAGAAGACTGTACTTAGTCTCTGAGCATGTTCCAAAAGTTTTGCATGGATAAGAAGCATGAGGAAGCCATGAAAAGACAGATCAACCCAGACACAGGGAAATGGATTCGCATTTTTAGTGACTGCAATATCTTGGGATTTTCCACTGGAACATGCATTCCTCACATGTGGGGAGCCCTGCAGTTTCTGGGGAATGAGCCTCTGGCCTTGGATGCCAATGGCCCTGCCTCTGGACACCCGTGAGCTAGAATGATTGTCACTGAGTTCACTATGCGATTACTGTTTCATTAGGAGCAAACAGGAAGCAGAAAAGGATCCCTATCCACAGTTAAGCGTGAGAGTGAGAGTGGGGGAATAAGAGCAAGTTCGCAGCAAATCAGAGGAGCAATGGCTATGAAGAGGCATGAAAAAGGTATATGTTTTCAGCTATAAGGGTTCTGGTATTTTGGACCCTACAAAACCACTAGTTTAGCCATGAAAACCAAATGCAACGAACATCTGGTACTATCCTACCCTGGTAGGGTAGGGTAGTACCAGTGCATCTGGTACATCTGGTACTACCCTAGTTTTACTAGGATAGTACCAGAAGGATTTTCAAAATTAGTCATGTGTTTTGAGAGTCCCATATATAAAAACACAAAATGAGGGTTTGTAATCAGGAGGAAAATGTGTCTTTAACTACTGTGTCAGGCCCAAATGTATTGTTTTGCCCAAATTAAATACTGACTGAATGCAAGCCCCTCTGGAACACTTTTTGGCTGAAGAGCAGGATACAAATGTTCTTAATGAATAAATAAAGCCGTGTTTAATTTTGGGAAGGCGATGGGTTGCAGCCTTTGAAATAATTTCTCCAAGCCAATTATCATCGACCACAATGGCACAACTTGAGAGTAACAGACAATGCCAAAGATATGCAGCATTAAGCAGCAGATACGTTGGAAAAGAGGCCTACTTACAAGCTGTGCAAGTATTAGTACTCTGTAGTATCACAAGAGCAGCATTGCAGAAGTGCTAAATGATTTTCCTGGAGGATGTGCTGGTTCCGAATTTAGTAGTATAATGTAAACCAGGCTAAATCTCAATCATAGGTATGGTTAAATTATTGTAATCGCCACAAAACCTAAAGGAAATTACTTCAAAACAAATGTATTCATTTACTTTCCTTAGTAGTACTATTGGCTATGCTAGTAGGAACAAGAGGAGCAGCACTAGAATACAAAAAAACATGCATTTAGCACCAAGAGTGTGATAGGACCTGTACGGAATACAGAACAAGCATAGTCCTTGATACAAGGATCACAGTTTAACACTACCAAAATGGAGAGGAGGGGTTCTTGATTTTGAGAAGGGAGGAAAAGATGGCTTGATGAACAGAGACTGCAGAACATTCCAGATGCAGGGAAGAGCACGGAAGGAGGTGTGAAAGTGAGAGGTTGACTCTGAAGAGGAATGAACAAGTTGATTGCTGAATTTTATGTCTTAATGTATTATATATTTTGATGTTAGCCACCCTGAGCCCGGTTCTGGTGGGATATAAATAAATTTTATTATTAATTATTATTATTATTATATCCAGACTAGTCTCTGGATGTGAGAATAATGAAGAAAAATGGTTTGTAATGGCACTAGCTTTGAGAGTTCCCTCTCTTCCTCAAGGCTTCCCTCTCAGTGGTTAACTGAAAGGCATCTTCCAATTATTTGGGTCCATGCTTCCTTTCTCTAAAAACCAACAATGTAACTGTTAGGTAAAATTCTATGACTCCCTTGAAATTCTACAGGTTCCCGTCAGAATTTGCTCATCATTTCAGTGAACTGAAACATGAGCTGCTGAAGCTATTTGCAATTAAGATGACATATTTGGCATTTTATTTACCAGGAGGACAAAAGACTTAATTTTTGTCTACAGAGTGTACATATCAACAGTGTACAGATTCACTTTTAGATAATCAAGTCTATGTAACCCTTAAAAGTGTCATGCAGCCCAATCCCATGTCTGTTTCTTCAGAGGTTCAAGTCTCACTTTGCTCCATGGGGTTTATTCCAAGATAGGTGTACATAGGTTTGAGCATCCTGAAAAGTTCCTGTATTACTCTGCTGTAGCAAAAATACTAAAAATACAGTACTTTAGGCTAGGATTTGGGTGTGTGTGTTGATGTAACCTTAATTCAAAAGAGTCTGGCTAGATTACAAGTAACAGGATGTAATAAACAATGTAACAGGTCATTGGCGGATTCTGAATCAGTAGAATTTCATTCAAAAAATGTACTACATAATATAATATAATATAATATAATATAATATAATATAATATAATATAATATAATATAATAAAAATTTTATATTTATAAACAGGTATACTATATATTTCTTTGCAATTCTGTTTAAAAGTACTGAGGTATTTTATTATGCTTGCCAAGGAAGGCATTTCTTCAATAGTTTGATCAAATTCTGGGTAGTGGTTCAAAAGTTATTAAGGGTTCTCTGCCCTATTAAAGTATATGACAGGGTTTGATTGATTGATTGTATTTCTTAATAATGTTTCTTACAAAGAGGTTTACATTAAAATGAAGCTAATGGAAACATAAAGCAGGGCATGCACAGATTCAAGTTTGAAGTGAACATTTTGCCAGGAGTTCAGTGTTTGCAGAGGGAGCCAACTAGTGGCTGCTATGTGCAATGCATATTCCTTTAATTATGTGGGGTGAAGCTGTTAGGCAAGTGGTCACCTATGTTTTAGGGTCCTGAGAAATTGTTATGGACACCACAGCTGAGTACCCCAACACCACAACTACATCTAGCCCTTAACTCCAGCCACACAGCTACACCCAATAACCAAGCACACACTCCACAAACCCACCCACTTACACCATGTCTTGCCACTACACACACACACACCTAACCTCATCACACACAGAGAGACACACAGACACACAACAGTGGTCAATTCTGCTCCCATGTATGCTGTCTAGAAAGATACCTCAGGCAGGGGTGCCCAAACTTTTTTCAGAGAGGGCCAGATCTGATTTTTTTTGGTAACAGTTTACAGTGGTACCTCAGGTTAAGTACTTAATTCGTTCCAGAGGTCCGTTCTTAACCTGAAACTGTTCTTAACCTGAAGCACTACTTTAGCTAATGGGGCCTCTTGCTGCTGCCGCACCGCCGGAGCACGATTTCTGTACTTATCCTGAAGCAAAGTTCTTAACCTGAAGCACTATTTCTGGGTTAGCGGAGTCTGTAACCTGAAGCGTATGTAACCTGAAGCGTATGTAACCTGAGGTACCACGGTATTACATCAGCATCAAATGCTACTGGGACTAGCATTGCACGACTGTGCCAAAAACTACATGTCCACAGACTAGCCACAAAAAGCAGTAGGAAAAAGATGGCCCTAGAACCGATGTCATTTACCAGGACAGTGCAAATCTGGAGCAGGGTGGTAGCAAAATTGGGGCTGCGTGGGTGCAGCAGTAGAGCCAATTTGGCACTTGTGCCAGTCTTGGCCTTACCACCCTGTCCCTGATAAGTGGCAGCAAGGCCGATGCCACAAGGGCGACTCTACAGTTCTGCCCTACCATATCAGCTGGTCCGCCTCTGCTTGGAAAAGAGTTCCATAGCTGTGGGGCCACTTCCAAGAAGATCCTGCTCTCCTAAAAGATCAGAATAACGTCTATGAACATTGCTATGTGAACGTGATTTATATGAAATTACAGACTTTTCTGTCACGGGAAATGAAACCTTTCGATGTAGCATTCCAGAACATCTAAAACAGCTCTAACATTTCCATGCTGTATTGTTTAGTTTCTTTCATTTCTTTGCTCTGCCAGTCAATGAGTGAAAAAGAAATAAATGCAGGGAACCAGGCGCTCCTGAAGAATGCTGATGGGGTGAAAATACTGAATTGATAATGACAGGAATTGGCAATATTACACAAAATTGTTAACATTTCACCAAGGCCTATTTCCCCCCCTTTCATTTAAGCCAAAAAAGAAAAAAAGCTGGGGGGGGGGGAGAAAGTGCATTTGAGTTTTTCCTATTTCAGTCTCATCCAATTCTGGGCCACACTGAATTTTAAATAAACTATTATTTAATCAAATACAGGCACATTAGTCTCACTCCTGCTGACAACTTCAATTATAATATTTTTACTTTGGACTGAAAAAAAGGGCTCATGATCTTTATATTGCTGTGGCTTCTGCACAACATCTGGTTACAATTTTTATATACCCAGCCATCAAACTCCTATCTCCACGAAACAGTTTATTCAAGATTTGTTTTAATTATCCAGCGCTGCAAACTTCATCTGGCTTTTACAAGAAAGTGAGGAGGATATTTCAATTGAGGCAAACAGGCTTCAACAGGATCAGTGGGATTGATTGCTGGTATGTAAAGAAAAGCTGCTGAGACAATACGAAGAATTAAAAAGAAATGCTTCTTCACCACCGCCAGGAAAGAAGCGCTACTTTAAGCACATTTTATTTTATTCTTTCTATTGTGTTTTAATTTCTTCTTCATGCTATAATGTTTTGTTTGTTTGGCTGGTCTATTTCATAATTGCATTTGTTATTGTTTCCACATAACTCTTAACGTAGGCTGCCGTTCTGCTTTACTTGGAAGTAAGATCAATTGAATTCATTGGGGCTTAACTTCCAAGGATCAGGATGACAATTCAATTTCCATTGTGGCAAGTGTTTCATTGTGACTTATAGGTCAATCCTGTATTTCACTGAACTGGAGTAGTTCCTGGGAACCAGAAGAACACTCCCCAATGTACAGGGCTTTTTTTCAGACAGAACTTAGTGGAACTCATTTCCGGCACCTCTCAGGTGGGCACTATTGCCATTATAAGGGAACATGGTGAGTTCCAGCACCTCTTTTTCTAGAAAAATAGCACCCCCCCCAAAAAAAACCAGTCTGACCCTTGTAAATATCATCAAGACACTTAATGGGAGAAAGGGACTGTGGACCTGGTGCAGTGGCCAAGACTGATTGGCCAAATATCATTGGAAGATGTAATCAAATAATTATAACAGCTGGAAACTTTAGGAAGTCAACCACTGTCTCATCTCTTAGTGCCAGGACTACCATTATTATTTTTTATCTTAGAACAAGCCTTTGAACCTTGCTGCAAATCTCGCCCCCATTGCTGAAACCCCTATTCCTGAAACAGTGCCCATTCGACAAACTCTTGCTCAGCATGGAATATGTGATGAATGACTAAGCTTGTGTTGCGCTTATAATATTGAGCACAGTCTGCATTCTCTTAAAGTCTTACTAAATATGGGTGGGGTAATCTGTGTCAGAAACTGCAACAGTGGGTTATCTTCAGAACTGAGAAATAATTTTGCCCAAAATACAAGCACATGGGGAGGGGGGAAGCGGGACTAACTGTTGCTCTTGACACCGATACATATCACAGCATGTAAACATTTAGAGATAACCTGTGGTGGTGTTTTATTTTGGTTCTTTTAAAAGGGCTCGTTAAAATGTTTTCAAAAACATACTTTGTGCTCTTGACGGAAGTCAAGTGCACGAATCAACCCATTCTGATGCTCTCAGTTCCTTCAGGAGAAAGTGTGGGATGTAAATTGAACAATAAATAAAATTAAGTAAGAGAGTATGGGATCATACTGCCAAACACAATGCACCCAGAATGCAGCAAGGACAGTGATTGGGTGTCTGTGGCATTCTGGAAGAATATGGGTGCCCAAGTATTGGGCTGGTCATAGGTTGAGAGACCACAAACCTCAAGAGATGCAGACTTGGTTGGAGACACACACTACTCTATATCTGTGATATGAGAAACCAGTAGCCTTCCAGATATTGTTGGACTACAGTCTATGGCTATTGTCTACACTGGTTGGGACTAATGGGAGCTGGAGTCCTAGCAGACCAGTAGTTCTCCATCCTTGAATTGGTGCATTGCAAGAAACAATATCAGAACAGTGGTGCATGTCAGAGGGGCCATATCAAATGTGAAGCAGATCCTCCTGGAAAGAAGAGAAGAAACTTAACTCCCTTCCCTCCACACTGAGCTTAAAAGCCACCAGGCTGGATCCGCCACTGACTAGGAAAAAAGACTGGAGCGGCCAGCACCACTTCCAAGACAACGTAAGAAAGGTTTATAACACCAAAATTCAGACCGTGAGATGATGAAATAGGATGCGTGCATATAACAAAACTTTTTATTAACTTGCATCTCTGTGAACAACCCTACTGAGACCATTCAGAGGAATGAAGTTTCAAACATCTGCATCTCCCATTTAAGGCAGGTTGGGATATCTTAACAGGAATGTCAGCCATGGTCCTTAACAAAATATATACACCAACCTCAGCCTTAGGGACAAGAACAACTTTGGCAAAATTAGCATTTCTGTGGAACGCTCAGATTCCTCACTATTGAGATAGAAAGACAATTAGCCGTTCTGTGGTGGATTTAGCAGAGGGCTGAGTTTGAGGGCTCAGACATTCTTTATTCATTTACTAGCGCTCGTTGCATATATGGATTAAAGGCAAAAGTAATGTGGAAACTTAAAACTATTTATTTTATGAGGTAACTATTTTGGAATCCATTAAATTAAAATACTGAAAAAAATGGTCTCATTATTCTTGTTTTTCAGGCAGCTAGTGTTTATCGTTCCAAGTCAGATGTTTCACAAGCTTTAGTCCTCTCCCTCGATCCCCCCCTCCCAATCCCACACAAGGCCACATTTTGCTCTACAGATAATCATTGACAAGTTGTAGCAGAAAGACTAAACTCTGTCCCGTGCATTAGCTATGGCACTGTGGATTCAATATCCACAAACTTCCAGAAGCAATCAGCAGGGGGCAACCAGAAGAAGTACAGAGCAATCCGCATTAAAAGATCACAAAAATGTTGCGCCTTGCACTGACCTAGCACTGCAGTTCTCTAGATTGAGTTTTGATTATTTCTGAAGGCTAACTCGGGAATTCAAAGTTAACAACTTATGAGATATTGTGGTCATTTCATCATTTCAACTGTGGTGCAAAAAAATGTACCCCCAAATGCATAGCAACCATTGCATAGCAACCCATGTGTCTGAGTTTGGGAGATGGCACTCTGCTGAGTTTCTCTTTTTCATCCATTTCAGGTGAGTTTGTGGATGAGGGCCAGTAAACTAAAGCTGACATTTCAATAGACTGGAAAGGTGATGTTCAACCTCTTCTAGATGGGATTTCACCATGCCTGGAAAAATCAAGTTTGCAGCTCAGGAAAGCTTTCAATCAGGGGAATCTGTGGCACTTCAGATGATGCTGGACTTCCAACTCTCATCAGCTCCAGTCAAGGATGGTAGGAGTTGCAGTTCCAACAACATTTAGGGGGCCGCAGCTTAGCCACTAGTGCTTTAGATTTTGCCCCATTCCTTGAAACTTTTGTGCTTTCTCTTATGTTTACCTCGAGCCCTCTTGATGGTCTTTTTAGGCACAAACTCTATTCTCCTAGGGCTTTAAAATGACTTACGCTGTACATTCTGGGGCTCAGTTTTAAATTGTATTTTAGATTTGTAAGTAATTTGTTACAGCATGTACTGCTTTATGCTGTATTTTAATCACTTTGTTTGCATGCTTGTTGCTTTTGCTTTGTGAGCTGCCTAGACAATTCATGTTATGGGGCGACAATATGAAGGTAGCAAAAGTAACTAGCTAAATATATAAATAAGAAGGGTGCCAGTTGCAATCTTTCCTAAACAGAGATAACTTAGCCACTGTTATCCACATTCTAGGAACATCCAGATGATATATTGAAGTGCAGTGAATGTGGGGTTGTATTTGAACTCTTCTTGGGAGCTTCAGTTAGTTCAAAATACTGCTAATAGACTGCTGCCTACAACCAGAAACTTCTAAGGTCATTCAAACCCTCTTTAGGTGCTGAGTCTGGACACATGAAGGCAAAAGTGTGTAAGGGCCAGATAAACAAGAGGATTATATGCTGAATATATACTTTTTGCTTCACAACATAGGAAAGTCAAGTTCAAATTCACACTCAATCCTATAAATTCTGATCTGAACTCAGAGAAAGGATAAAAATAAATATAAACATACTCTCAGTCACAATATTTCTCCAAACACACAACCCCTAACTTGACTATAGCCATATGTTCCCAAGTTTTTTATAGACTGTATTCAACTAAGCTTTACTCAGAGTAGACCAGTGATTCCCAACCACTTTTTGGCCATGCCCCACCTAAGCATCTCTAAAATCCTGATCCTCCCCCCTCCCAGGTGACATATAATTCTTATTATTAAAAAAGTGAACTCCTATTCATGTGGAGGAAGCGTAAAAGGCCATTAACTGTTAATAACTCATTCTTGAATCCCGCCCCTTTAAAATCACTTTGCCCCCCTGTGGGGTGTGTGCCTCACATTGGGAACCACGGGAGTAGACCCACTGAAATTAATTACCTCATTTAGTTCGCCCATTAAATTCAGTAGGTCTACTATGCATATGAGTAACATGGGATAAAACCCAATGTCTACATTCCACCAGTCTGCACACCACTGTGTAACCATGTAGAGGAATTGAAAATGCTTACGAAAGTCATACATATTGCTAGGAATTGATGTGCCCGGGCCCAGAGTAGTATGTTTACTAAGCAACTAACTTCAATGAGCACTACCTGTAATATTTTCTGTACCTGGCCAGACTAAGCTTTCTTTCCACTGATTTCAACTGACTTGTAGTCCACAATACTGTCGGCTTTCCTCAGACCTCCTTGTGCAGAAGCCAAATCTAGCTTACCAAAGTCAACAACGTAGCTATAGATTTCCAGATCACAATTACATTTATAGAACTTAAGATTGGCTCTCCGTGTGTGTATGTCTGTCTCTGTGTGCTTTGGCAAATGTATAACGGACAGTTCCTGGAGATGTCCATTGCCTCACTGCAGCCAGTAAAAATACGATTGGAAAATAATTGGAAATAAATACGTTTTCATATGCTTAATGGTCTGAATGGAGAATAAATTGACTCCCCCTTTTTGGGAGGGAATAATCAATGGGCAAAGTGTACTTGGAAGTTCTGTGCAAGCCCTGTTATTGTGGTTTTTGCACAACTTCGTCAATGGGGTTTATGTAGGAGAATTCCTGGGTGGGGTGTACTCAGTTGTGTTGTGAATTTGTGAATGCTTTTTGAGGCAGTTTAATTTCACAGAAATGAGCGTGCTCTTTGGTAACACTATCCAATGAAAATATCATTGCAACTTGCCTTATTTATAATAAAATACAAAATCACATCAAGTCAACAATAAGATTGCACCCATAAAGCAAATACAAAATGCATCACAAATCAGTGGGTCATCTTAAAACATCAGGGAAGGCCTGGATGAACAGGTGAGTTTTAAGCAGGTACTTAAAAGTAGCTGTCTGCTTGATGCCCATTGGGAACACATTCCAAAGGGAAGGTATTACCACCAGAAAAGGACATTACAATAATCCAATCTGGAAGTTACCAGTGCAAGCTGCAGCCAAGTGCAAAATAGTGGCTTAGAACCAGCGGTGAACATTCACCTAGAATTAAGGAACAGGGTACCTCTGAATTCATCTCAGCCCAGGAATCTGTTTGCAGTACCAAAACTGAGCTCACAGCCTTTGCACTCGAAGTGGCTTGCCTGGTGGGGCACAGTTGCTATGCTAGCTCCCCAGCAAGTGGGTCACTACTGCTTACCAGGAGGGTGTGGGGCAATGTGGCAGAGATGTTGGCATGGTACAAACACATTGCCTCCCCCATTGCCTTGCCTCTTCTCCTGTCAGTAAGCAGCAGTGATTAACCTGTTGGGAAACCAAGCACAGTCACTCTGCCCTACCTGGAGAACTGCACCCACCTTGCTTATGCCTGGCTTTCAACATTTCAGTAGGTTCATGTGTAAAAAATGCAAGTTGTCGCTATAGTTATAGAACTGGGAGTTATAAAACCTTACTTTAATATTGCAAATCGTCTAAAGGTATTTCTTTTCAGGACTTTCTGGCTTGCTCTTGCACAACCTGCTCATCTGGTTCCTTAGACATTTCTTACGATAAGCTAGTAGCTTATTTTAGCAATGTACATGAAGTTATATATTGTAGGGCTTTTACTCTGGTCAAATTTAATGTGTTGGGTTCTCAATTGCTTTGAGGCAGACAATGCTGGCGTTCCTCTCTCTTTGAAGGTTTCTCTTTATAATAACCAGGAGGTGGAATATATAGAACATGTTATTTTGTTTTGTAGCTTCCATGCTCGTCGGCAAATGATTGCCCCTATAGATTTTATCCTTGTCAGCAAATGATTCCCCATATACTTGCCAAACTACCAAGGTCAGCCCAACTGTTAGAAATTTTCTGGGAGATAAAATTCCTTGGGTGTCATTAGTGGCCTTTTTTTTTAATCAGTAGCTGTGAAAGCAAGAAGGCAATTAACTACCTGAAGCTGGTTGGATCGTTTTCAAGGTCTATTTCGGTCATTTCTTAACTTGTATATATGCATATATGGACTGATGGAATTCATGTTATACCTCGCTTGGTATTTTGCTCTGTTATTAATGGTATACAGTGGTACCTCAATTTACAAACTTAATCTGTTCCGGAAGTCCATTCATAAACCAAAACTGTTCTAAAACCAAGGCATGCTTTCCCTAATGAAGCCTCCTGCTACCAGTGCCTTTCCACCATTCAGATTCTGTTCTTAGACCAAGGTAAAGCTCTCAAACCAGGACACTATTTCTGGTTTTGCGGAGTTCGTAAACCAAATCGTTCTTAAACTGGACTGTTCTTAAACCAAGGTACCACTGTAGTGGATTGCATGACTTTATTTTGGGTCTTATTTCTGCTCTGTCGGTCGTAATAAATTGACGATAATCTGAAGAACTACCAATAGATCCTGATCTACCTTCTGCCTCCCCACCTGTCATTTATACAACAAATAAAGCTAACAGAAAGCACTGCTCCCTTTCCCCCACTGCATAGGCTTGTCCCTCCCTACCAATCACAGCAAAAGGCCTCTGTGTCAAGTTGGGAAAAGTACTATTAAATGTAACTTGAATTATAGTAGGTGCTACATACAGTTCTCATTCCTTTGGGCATAGATTTGCAAAGTCAGCGCCGCTCTTCAAAATGTCAAACACACTCAGGCCTGGTTAAGGTTTCTTTAATGCATGGTCTTTGCCCGTGTCAAATGCCACCTCTTTTTTCTTTGTAAGTTGTATGCAAGGACCCATTGATATGTGGAACACCTGTTTTTCATTTGCAGTATTTAATGTTTCTTTTCTAATCAGCATCTGCGGCAGGATGAGATGTCAAAGATAGATGTGTGAAGATGCTGAAACAGAGGACACAATCCTCTGGGGACTTTTTGTGTGCACAGCCCATGGAAATAAATGAAAATTCAGGGGAGGACAGAAACCCCTTTCCTTTTAATGGAGAACGGACAGGAGAGTATCCCGCTGGATTTTTTAAAAAAACGATTCTTTACTTTGGAATTTAGGCACTTTGCCCTTCTTTTTCTTATGTTGCTTGTGTGCTCAAACACCCATCAAGAGAAATGAATTCTAATACTGAATGGCTGACATAAAACACACACACACACACACGAAATTTCAGTAATTGCATGTAAACCAACAGAATGCACACTTGGCTTTTCAGGGATGTTAATTTTAACATATGAGTTCCTTTTCATCCATGCAAACCCAACTGAGAAAGCAGAGGCTGTGATTCCTGCTGATGTACATATTCCTGATTTTGGCTGTACAACCTTGTAGTATTAAGATGCCCTGGTTTAATACATGCTGTACCTTAATGCTTTTGTTTCAGTCTTCTAAAACAAAGCAGCAAAAGAAATAAAAACAAAAACCCACTACCCTTTGTACCCTTTTCATCCCCCCCCCCAAGTAAGTGCCAAAATAGAGAAAGAGTAATCTGATAAAGATAAACCATGGCACAAAAGTTTCCCAGATAATTGCCTTCACAGATCTGGTTGAGCTCTCATCTCTTCTAATTAGCCTCATTACCATACCTTAAGACAGACTAGCAGTCAGTCAAGCCTCCTCCTTTTGCCCTCTTAAACTATCCATGACAAGCAAATGGGCAACACATGGATCCAGTAAGCTAATTCCAGGCAAAGCTTTTTATAAAGCTGCCTTTTACCAGAAAACGTGCATAACAAGGTTTTCCACAGAGTCACCAACAAGGAATGTGCAGGATTATATGAGTAATTAATAAAAATGTTGCTCAAGTTGATGCTTCTGGATCACTCAAAGCAAAACGCATAAAACTTTTTTTTAAAAAAGTTATAGTTCTTCACCGGGTTGGGCAGTTTCAATAAAAATTATTCTAGAGAGTGTGAGTGACCCTACCACCTATGTTATAATGTAGAACATAGTGATGTCTGAAAAACCATTATTTTCACCTTTTCTTTGTTAAAGCAAGTAAAAAAACCTGTCACAAGCAGTTCTGAGTACAGAAGTGATAACAAAATGCTTATTCCTTTGAGGTGTAGTGATTTTCAAACTTTTGTTGTCAGGACAACCCTTTCAGTTTTTAATTGTCTGCTGACGAACTGTTACAAAACTCCTGTGCGTGCCCTGAATATAGGTGCATATTCTCAGATGTGCATATTCACATGGTGTCCTGGTCAAAGCCTCTTTGGATTCTCAACTGAACAGTGAAGAACCCAACCAAACCCTCCCGTACGGCTGTAATTTGCAGGAAAATATATTACAGCTAATAGTCTCAGCTTGGTTTGATTATAATAAAATATACAACAGAAGAGAAACCCATCAATATGCTGTTTTGATTCACTGCTGTACTGGAGGGGAAACTTGAACTTAGAATTTGGAACGTGATTAACATCGTGTTGTGACAAAAATTACCAACGCTAGTAAACGTTGCATTGTTATGCAGGCATTTTTAATGTCGCTTTAAAAATAAGAAAAGGAAAAGAAGGAAAATGTTTATGCTACCTAGCTACATCAGTGTGTTTTATTTGGTACCTCCTTTAACTTGAGTAAGATTGTTTTTTAAAAGAGAGAGTTCCGTTTCTTTTTTCTTTCCCAGTCTGCTGCCCTTCTGCTTTCTAAATATGACTGCCTCGCTTGAGGTTTTTTTTTAAAAAAATTTTTTTGCTTCTGCACAGAGAAAAGCAAGTGATGCAATCGCAGTGGCAATGAAAATCAAGGAAATGGATTTTCTGCACTTTGCAGTTTTGGGGAAATTAACAGTCCATTCAGTGTGACTGAAAAATACCCTGAAGGCCAATATTTACTAAGCATGGAGCACACACACAGGAGCCTTGTTGAAAATCCACAACAAATCTTTCATTGCAAACAAATCCAGAGCCTTCGGAGTGGATACAACAGTCTGAGTAATGTTGAGGCTGACAGTAAGAAAGCTGTTCTTTAAAAAAGGAAAAGGGAAAAGTCTAACAGCAAAGCTTAATGCTTGTTGGCCTCCCACCAAGATTTTGTGATTTCAGTTTCAGAGAGATAGTTTTTCCTTCTCTTAAAAAGAGCATGTTGGAAGGATGAGTAAGGTGGCCATATGCCCTGTTTTATAGAGGAGTGTTCTCTCTGCTTGAAGCAGTCCTCTATTCAAAAAGCTGCAGAGTCAAAGTCCGGTTAAAGGATAGAGAATCCTTAGACAGGAAAGCAGGGACCTTGAAGGTCCCCATCAACAGTTAAGAGATTTCCTCCCTGCTTAATGTAAAGCAGCAAAGAAATTATCTAAACAAACAAACCGGACTGAACAGACACACATCACTCGGTCACAGTCTTTTCCATTACGGCAAGATGTATGGTCTTCCTATTTTTTACCGTATTTGCTGATATTGTGATTAATTCTAGCTATTTCAACACAATCATACAAGTAAAACGATACAAAACTATTGCCTGGGTTGCAGGCCAATTATTGGGGAGGTGGAAAGTGGCTCAAGGAAATATTTTCAGTTTTACATGGCACTTCAAAATAGTGTTAAGTGATGAGGTTTTAGAGATTCCAGTGCAACAAGAGATGAATAACACTCTGTGTGCTAGGAAACTGCAGCAGCAACTGCAGCAGCAGCAAAAGTATTCCAATGCAATGCAGAAACTTTAATGTGTAAAAGAGGAATGTGATGTAGGAATGCAGTGCAGTCAGGCCCAAACAGCACATAATACATACATACCACATGCTTTATTATGTGAGTGGGTAGGTTTCAAAAGGGCATTCTTTAAAAGAAAAAACTTAAAAAAACAAAAAACAAAAAACCCAAAAGATGCAAGCATAGCAAATCATTTCTGAAATCCAGTTCTTGCAACCACCTCAGCGACCCCCTTCCCATCTGCTCTGATGGCAAAGTGGAGTCACAAACTGAATTCCAAACACAACAAGATGAAACGACCAGCATTCAGAACCCTTGTGTATATGAGGTCAGCTCAGTCCGAAAACATGCACTGATTTTTCAATCAACTGAAATAATTTTATGTGTTTTCCATACTCTCTATGCGGCTAGTTCGTTTCACAATGTGTGTGCCTGCGTATCTATTACAATCAGATAATGCAGATTACAGAGCACATGGTGTTACACAGAAAGTAGAACGAAATAATCTTTATTATTATTTCTGAGTTGTTATACCTCAGTCTTCCTCCAGATCAGAACACAGGGTAGCATACTGTACAATAACAACACACAATATAAATAGTAATGTAAAAATATAAAATAAAAGCATACATCCATTATTATTTTTTAAAGCGACACTTATTACTGAAGTCCAATCAATATCAACATCAGGTGGCAAAGGCCTGGACAAAGAAATACTTTTTCACCTGTCCTCCAAAAATAGCTAATGTGGAGGATTGTCATAATCTAACCAGGATGGATAAAACGAGCCTACCAAAACTGTTTGCACACTGTTGCTGACCATGCTGTTCCCTCCTATTTTTCCTTGTTCCCCATACAGCCTTCTTCCCGTTCTCTGCATACTGCCAAGATTCATATTGCAAATGTCAGTGTTGGATTAGGCCAGGCATGGCCAAAGTTGGCCCTCCAGCTGTTTTGGGACTACAATTCCCATCATCCCTGACCACTGGTCCTGTTAGCTAAGGATGATGGGAGTTGTATTCCCCAAACAGCTGGAGGGCCAAGTTTGGCCATTCCTAGATTAGGGTGAGGAGATCCACATTCAAATCTCCACTTAGCCATAAAGCTCACCGAGTGACCTCTCAAGCCGACCTACCTTACATGGTTGTTGTGAGGGGGTGGGGATTCCCTGATGTTGTAAACTACTATGTAATGTGTGCATGGATCTGTCTCTATTCTTTAGTAGAAATATTTGGAAATTAAAGCCCTGTTCTGTTTCATAATGAAATAAATAAAAATAAAATAATAAAATGGCAAGCCTAACTTCCTGACTCACAATTTATTCATTAAAGCAAACACTACAAAATACAAGTAATGAAAAGTGGATTAGGTTCCAAGTGCCACATTCCATCCCCTTTCCTCCAAAAATTAAACTTCTTATCAGCTTACAGTTAACACCTTATTTGAAGCCAATCTAGCTACAGCATGTCCTCAGAAACCAAATGTGTGTGACTTAGAGCAGCAGCAACAACAACAACAAAAACAGGACAAATTCAGAGAACTCCCATGAGCCTGAGAATGGATGCCAACAAGTCTCTTGGGATGATCACCAAGAAACCCAATGTCAATGTGATTGCTCTAGAAGAAGTTGTTTTGAAAGCTTCAACCAAACAGGATTGATCCTGTCTGATGGCAAATATTATCCAGGGCAAATTAAGTCTTTTTTTCCAGCTAGTGGGCTTGGCAAAGCCATTCCAGTTATCCAGTAAATGCAACGGCACACCCATCACATTACCTCCCATCAAGATAAATTACAGCAAAATTATCAGTCATAGTTGGCAGAGATAACAATTTTTGCAAAATGTTAACATATGCCTGATACACAACCTCACTAGCATCTGGACAGAGAGTTTGGCGAAAGTTACGTTGACTAAAGTTACCCATACACTGGTAACATCCAGGTTATTTTTATTATTATTGTTAGGATTTATATTTATGCCCCAACTTGCAGGGCACTACACATAGGGCAGTTTTTGAAGGCTAATGGGAAACTACAGTTAGCATGGAATATGGCACATAAATTAAGTGACCAGAAATGGTAGTTTGGTTGAATGCATCTCACTACCGTTCATCATTGTTCAAAGTACTGGTTTTAACGTTGAAAGCCCTTCACTATTCAGGATCTAGGTATATC